>NW_028323721.1:0-32748 GCF_984573655.1 Nuphar pumila | reverse complement strand
CGGACATGGTAACTAGAATGACCGATATAACTAACACTTTGAAATCCCTTGGAAAAGAATATTCACAAGTGGATCTAGTTAGAAAGATTCTAAGGTGTTTAACTCCTGAATGGGAGAGAAAAACCACTGCTATTGAAGAAGCAAATGATCTCAATACTCTCACTCTTGAAGACTTAGTTGGTAACCTAATGGCATACGAGGTCCAACTTCAAGACAGACAAGAAGAAGAGCCTAAGAAGAAATCTCTTGCTTTTAAGGCTACTTCTGACTCAGAAAATTCAGAAGAAGATGAAGATGAAGATATTGCCCTCATCACAAGGCAATTCAGAAGATTCATCAAAAAGGGAAGATTTTAAAGAAAGGCAAAGAAAGCAGATTCTTCCATTCCCAATGAAGTAAAGTGCTTTAACTGTAAAAAGGCAGGACATATCAGGAAAGATTGTCCTCTTCTCAAAATCAAGCCCAAGGACCAATTCAAGAAAAAAAAAGGCATTTCAAGCATGTTGGGATGATAGTGACTCCTCTTCCGATGAAGAATCAAATGACAAAGTCGCCAACATGTGTTTTGTAGCACAAGAAGATTCGGTAAGTCAATTTGACTATGATGAGTTATTTAAAGCATTTAATGATTTATATGCTAAATTTAAGAGTCTTAGTTCTAAAAATAAAGAGTTAAAAACTAAAAATTTAACTCTTGACTCTTAAAATAAAGTGTTACTTCAAGAAATAGAAGATCTCAAGAAGGAAAATTCTTGCCAAGCACTTGAGATAAAAGAAATTGGAGTTAGAACCAATCTTTTACAAAAAGAAATATCTAGTCTTAAAAAAAAGTCAAATGATCTTCTTTCTATAGTGACCAAATTCACAAATGGTCAAGAGAATCTAGAAAAACTTCTTGGTTCTCAAAGATGCTCGGTTAATAAAACCGGATTGGGATATAGCTTCTTTGATACTCAAAATAGACCAAACTATGTGGTGAAAAATCAAAGACATTATTCTCAACCTTTTGTTCATAGAACTAAACTTTCTAGTTCTAATAGAAATGCATCTAGATATGATTATTCTAGACATGTTTATTCTAAATCCTTTTATAGAAAGAATATTTATTATCAAAGGAAACCAAAATCCAAATGGATATGGGTTCCTAAGACTAACTCTCATGGACCCGAAAATAGAAAGGGGTCAAATGCTCTGTTTTCTGATTTTGTTGTAGGTACACAACATAAGGAGCAAATGGATATTGGAAAACGGCTGTTCCAAACATATGACTGGAAGGCCGAAGTTATTTTCCACCCTCCAAAATAAGGATGGAGGAACTGTCACCTTTGGTGACAATAACAAGGGAAAAGTGATAGGTATTGGTAATATTGGTAATCCAAAATTTCCCTTGATAGAAAATGTTCTTTTAGTAGATGGTTTAATGCATAATTTAATATCTATCATTCAATTATGTGATAAAGGTTTTCATGTTTCTTTTGAAAATGATTTATGCTTAATTTCTGATTTTCAATCTAAAAAGATCATTTTTAAAGGTAAAAGAAGAAACAATGTGTATGAACTATATCTAGATGAATTACCCTCTTTTAATGAAAAATGTCTTATTGTTTCAAATGAAATTCAATGGTTATGGCACGAGAGACTTGGACATGTTAACTTTAAAATTATTTCAAAGTTATCCAAGAATGATCTTGTAAGAGGCCTACCTAGAATACCATATAAAAAGGATCACTTATGTGATGCTTGTCAAATGGGTAAACAAATCAAGAGTTCTTTTAAAGCAAAAGATATAGTTTCAACAAAACGTCCTCTTGAACTTTTACATTTAGATCTATTTGGACCATCTAGAATTCAATGTTTGAATGGTAGCAAGTATGCTTTTGTTATAGTAGATGATTATTCTCGGTTTACATGGGTGATTTTTTTAAAAAGCAAAAATGATGCTTTTTCAGAATTTTCTAAACTTTGTAGAAGAATTACAAATGAAAAATATACATCTATTATTAAAATTCGTAGTGATCATGGTGGTGAATTTGAAAATGAATCTTTTCTAAAGTTTTGTGATTTACATGGTATATCTCACAACTTTGCTTTTCCTAGAGCGGCTCCACAAAATGGAGTTGTTGAAAGAAAGAATAGAACTTTGCAAGAATGTGCTAGAACCATGCTTCAAGATAAAAATTTACCAAAATACTTTTGGGCTGAAGCAATTAATACAGCATGTTATGTCTTAAATCGTGTTCTTATTCGACCAATTTTACATAAAACATGTTTTGAATTGTATTATGATCGTATACCAAAGATCTCATATTTCAAAAATTTTGGTAGTAAATGTTTCTTGTTAAATACCAAAGATAATCTTGATAAGTTTGATTCAAAATCAGATGAATCAATATTTCTTTGATATTCTTCTAGAAGTAAAGCATATCGTATTTTCAATAAAAGAACATCTTGTATTGAAGAATCTTTACATGTTGCATTTGATGAGAATTGTGAGCAGGTTATACCTCTAAGCGAAGGAGAAGTAATACTTCAAGAAGAACCCTTGATAGAGAGTACTTCTCAAGAAAATATTCCTCTTCAACCGGTTTGGAAAGAAGTTCCTAATCATCCACATGAACAAGTTATTGGTGAAATAAAGAGTGGTGTCCAAACTAGAAGGCAGTTAGAAAAATATATTGCAAATGTTGCTTTCATATCTAAATTAGAACCAAAGAATATCAATGAGGCTTGTGTTGATTAATTTTGGCTTTTGGCCATGTCTGAAGAACTTAACCAATTTACTAAGAATGATGTTTGGGATCTAGTTGATAGACCAAAGGATCATCCGGTAATTGGAACAAGATGGGTCTTCCGAAATAAGCTGGATGAAAATGGTGAAGTCATTCGTAACAAAGCAAGGCTAGTGGCACAAGGCTATAATAAAAAAGAAGACATAGATTTTGATAAAACCTATGCACCAGTGGCTCGATTAGAGTCAATTCGAATGATGCTTGCTTTTGCTAGTTACATGAACTTCAAGTTATATCAAATTGATGTTAAGAGTGCATTCTTAAATGGACACATCAATGAAGAAGTTTATGTAGAGCAACCTCCAGGCTTTGAAAATGAGAAATATCCAGAAAAAGTCTACAAATTGAAAAGAGCTTTGTATGGACTCAAACAAGCACCAAGAGCGTGGTATGAAAGACTACAAAATTTTCTAGAACAATCTGGTTTTTCCATTGGTCGGGTAGACTCCACTTTATTTATTAAAAATCTTAATTCAGATATTCTTATTGTGCAAATTTATGTTGATGACATAATATTTGGTTCTACTAATGATTCTCTTTGTAAAGAATTTGCTAAAGCTATGCAAAAAGAGTTTGAAATGAGCTTGATGGGCGAATTAAACTACTTCCTTGGACTTCAAATAAAGCAAACTGAAGAAGGAATCTTCATCAATCAGGCTAAGTATACAAAAGAACTTCTCAAGAGATTTGGGATGGACTCATCGAAATCCAGAAGGAATCCTATGAGTACAACTACTTCTCTTGATAAAGATGAAAATGGTAAAAGTGTAGATACTAAGCTCTACAGAGGTATGATCGGATCTCTATTATACTTAACTGCTAGTCGACCTGATATTATGTTTAGTGTTTTTATGTGTGCAAGATTTCAAGCTAATCCAAAGGAATCTCATTTAACTGCAGTAAAACAAATTCTTCGTTATTTGAAAGATACTTCAGATTTCGGATTGTTTTACCCAAAATCATCTTCCTTTGATTTGGTTTCATATAGTGATGCAAATTTTGTAGAAAGTAAATCTGATCGCAAGAGTACTAGTGGAACTTGTCATTTCTTAGGAAATTCCTTAGTCTCTTGGTTTAGTAAAAAGCAAAATTCAGTATCACTCTGAACAACTGAAGCAGAATATATAGCGGCTAGTTTAGCATGTTCACAAGTACTTTGGATGAAACAGACCTTAAAAGATTTTGGTTTGAATTACTCCACAACAACTATTTATTGTGATAACACTAGTGCTATAAATCTTTCGAAAAATCCTATTCAACACTCAAGAACTAAGCATATTGAAGTTAGACATCATTTTTTAAGAGATCATGTGTTAAAAGGAGATATTTTGTTAAATTTTATTTCCACTAAAGAACAACATGCCGATATCTTCACTAAACCTCTTAAAAATGAAGATTTTATGAGAATTAGGAGAGAACTAGGTATTTGTTCATTTTTGGATTTATAAAAATGCTGATTTTTGAACAAAATCTCAAAATCGCATTATATTAGTCGACCAATAAAATTCTAGTCGACTGGTGTTTTAAATTTTGGAATGTATCGCACCATATTAGTCGACCGATATATTTCTAGTCGACTGATGATATTTTTAGAATGAGTCGCACATTCTTAGTCGACCGATAAAGATTTAGTCGACTAAAATTTTTTAAATTTTTAAATGAAGGGACCTGATACCCCTTGGATTTTTAAAAAACACCCGTTCTTTTTAAAATAAGCATCGTTACACTTTGTTTTCGTATCTTTTTGTTTTTCTTAAAAACGAAAACCTCTTTTGGTCTCTTTCCTCTCTCTCTTCCGAAAAACCCTCGGAGTGCCGTTCGATCCCATTTTCGCCGGGATTTTCTTGCCGTGACAGGGAGACGCTGGAATCTTCTGGCCGTGATCTTAAAACGCCGAAATCCTCCTGCAGTAACTGGCGCATCTTCAAAACACGCCGGAACCCTCTTGTGTGACAGTGCATTGCCGGAATCCCCTTGTGGCCGACTTCTTTCTCACCGTCAGCCATTGTATCCTCCTCTGGTTCTGTTTCACATCGCCGGACAGCGTTCTACTTCTGCCGGAAATCATTTGGAAGTCGTCATTGTTTTTGGTAACTCTATTTTTTTTAACCATGCCTCGTACGAAGTCTGCATCTGCAAAAGGTTTAGGTTCTCCTCCTCCTACACCTACTTCAAGACATGGTTTTTCACTAAGATTACTTCGCAATCCTCTTGTCTATGATACTTTTGGATCAATTTCTGCACTACCTATTTTACCAGGCCGAAATGTTCTATTTCACTTATTTTCTCGTTACAATATGAGAGAATTATTTCCTGGAATTTCACATCTTTTTGATGTATGTGCAGATACCCTTCACTATCCGTTTCTTATTCACTTGTTTTACACGAATTTACAAATGGATCATGAAACTGGAGTTTTGTCCTCTCTTGTTCGTGATGTTGAAATCGAGTTTGATTCGAAATTACTTGGAGAAATTCTTGAAATTCTACCTTCAGACACTCTTTTCAACACTATTGAATTGAATGATGAAAGAGTTTTTGAACAAATTCTTCTTCCAAGAGCACCTCACTGCCCTCCTTTCAAAAATACTAATCTTCAAACTCGTGCACGCATTGCTGGACGAATCCTTGCCCACAATGTTCTACCCAAAACTGGTTCTTTTGATTATTATTCCACAGATCTATCTACGGCTCTTTATGTTTTATTTGGAAATATTTCTGTCAACTGGGCCAATGTGTATTTTACAAACTTGTGGAAACAAAAACCATTTCTTCCTTATGGTTGTATTTTAACCCGTATTTTTAGACATTTCAAAGTTCCTTTAACAAATGAAAAATACATTGTGCAAAAAGAGTTCTTTGATCAAACAATTTTTAAAAGAATGAAAATTAAATATCTGCCTCATTTAAATGTTGATCAAACTGAACCATCTGATCCTAATGAACCATCAATTTCTGAACCTTCACCTTCTGCGACACCTTCATCTCATGCAAAAAAGAAAGAAATTTTTGACAAGTCAAGACCATGATGAAGTCATGCAGAGACTGGAAGCTTTAGAGCTGCATCAACATACTTTTCGTGAAGATGTGACTCAACAACTATCTTCGATTCAGAAAGAGATTACTTCAATCAAGGATTTGCTCAACTCACTTTTCTAATCTTTCTTGTCTGAACTTTCATACTTTATGGGTTGTAATATTTTAAACTTGTATCTCTATTTTGCTTATGCTATTTCTGCCCTTACTCTTTTTTATTCTGACAAAGGGGGAGAAAAAGATGATAGCAATTACATTGCAGGAGATCTTGCATGAGAAATGCAAAAATTAAGAGAAAAAAAGAAAAAGAAAGCTTTGAATGAATGTATTTCTAAATGCATGAAGAAATGATGAATGGAAATGCAAACCAATCAATATGTGATATATGTGCTTTAAATGTGCTAACTTTTAATGTTTTGCAGCATATTGATAGGGGGAGTAAAATCTCCATCTATGCATCTAAATGCTTCATCTTTGATTAAGTTTGTCATCATCAAAAAGGGGGAGATTGTTACGACAATGAAGCCATACATGATACTTCAAGTACAAGGTTTTGATGATGAGCAAGTGGAATCAACTGCATTTCAGCTAAGGCTATGAAGAAATTGAAGAATTCGATAAAGAATCTTTGAACACTAGTGTGCAAATGTTTAATTCATTAAAAGTCTTAGATTCTTGTAAGAGCCTTACTTAGAGTGCATATTTAGGTTGCATTTCACCTTAAAAGTCTTTAGAAAAACTTTTCTAAAAAGAACTCTCATGAAATTTTTTTTAGAAAACTCTTTTCTTAAATTTTCATGTTTATTAGTCGACCAATAGACTTACCAGTCGACTAATCCTTTCGCGTCATATTTTCTAAAAAGTCATTTTTGTTAAATTAGTCGACTGAAGGTTTTATCAGTCGACTGGACAGAATGTCTGTTTTCTGGAAAATTAGCAGCAGTCGACTAATGGTTTTATCAGTCGCCTGAACACAACATGTGTTTTCTGAAAATTTAGCAGCAGTCGACTAATGCTTTTTATCAGTCGACCGAACAGAATGTTTGTTTATCAGAAGATTTTAGCAGCAGTCAACTAAAAGGTTTTTCAGTCTACTGATGATATTATCAGTCGACTAACTTTTCTCAAGTCGACTAAGTTTCAAAAGTTCAGATTTTCAAACGGCTCGATTAACAGATCAGTCGACCGACGATAACTGTCAGTCTACTAATAACTAACTATTAGTCGACTAACTGATGTTTCAGTCGACTAATTTTGTCGTTTTCCTGAAACTTCAAAAGGCGTATCTTTTCATTTTTCAAACGTTTTGATCGTTCAAAATGGACAGTTTTGATACCCTTTCATACCCTCAACGTATGGAAAACTTTAACTATAAATATGAGTGCATTTTACACTAAAAAACAACAAGAATTCAATCAATTTGAATCATTTACTTATTGCTTTTCACTCCTATTCATTCAAGTATTTGTTTTCTCACTCACGTGATATTTTCACTTCAGTTTTTCACTCAAATCACTTTGAGAGATAGTGAATTCGTGAGTAGAGTATTTCAACAACCTCAAAAGCCAATTGCATCTCATTTACATTCAAAAGGAAGGCTCATAGGTTGTTTTGTAAGTTGTTACTTATTTTCTGTAAAAAGGACTCCTTGGTGTAAAGGAGTTGTTTGCTTTCAGTAGGGTTGTTACTGAAAGTGGGACCAGTTATGGTCTGTGTGATCTTATATTTTACAAGGTTGATAGTCAATATCTCAAGCGGGTTTTGCTTGGGGACTGGATGTAGGTCGGGTTAGACCGAACCAGGATAAAATCTTGTGTTCTTTGTGTGTTTGCTTTGAGATTTGCAAAATCATTAAATATTCCGCAGACAATTTTTTAAAAGCACTCTCTAGTGCTCGTTGCCTAGATCCTAGTGCACTTTCAAACGCTATGTTCATTTCCATATCCTTACCTATAGCTGTACCTCAGCTCATTCACCAATAATTGTGTCTATACCCGTGTTGCACAGGAACTCCCTGCTACAACCTCCACAATTCTACCATGCCTACAGCCACCCCATCAACATTATATCACAACCTTCAACGTCCAGCTCCATCTGTTGTAACCTCCCAGTTCTTCTTAATCCATTTCCAGCCATCACCCACTTGCAGCAACCCTTGCTGCACTACATCACCATCACGTCCTATCATTGTAAAGGCAATTGCAGTTTCACCACTGCTGCACTTATCTCCCGCCATCACCCATTTAGCTCTCTGCAGCCACAACCTTCCCTGCATCATCAGTATGCCGTATGCCATGCCCTTGCAACACCTCCATTCACACCATCAGTCCTTGCTTTTTTTTTCATCACCTACACCACACATCCACCATGTATAACATAAGCATCTTTTCATTAATAGTGATCATGTATATATCACTTTCAAGCATGATTTTCTCCTACATTTCTATATTTTGTGAATGTCATAACTTGTTAACCCTGTTTTGCAGGCTCATAGATTTTTCTCTTTCAAAGTTAGATGTTTTCTTTTTCTTTTATTCCTTCATTAGCTTTCATTCGCATCTATCTACACTAAAGTACATGTTATATATATATATATATATATATATATATATATATATATATATATATATATATATATATATATATACGCATGT
The DNA here is from genome assembly GCF_984573655.1 of Nuphar pumila. Lineage (NCBI taxonomy): Eukaryota > Viridiplantae > Streptophyta > Magnoliopsida > Nymphaeales > Nymphaeaceae > Nuphar > Nuphar pumila. The sequence goes on along the minus strand of NW_028323721.1, from coordinate 24,269 downwards.
ATACATATAGATACACATATATACGAATGTATACATATATATGTATATATCCATGTATATGTAAGTACTTGTATAAGCTCTCATGTATATATATATATACGTATATATATAGGTATGTATGTCATTTTCCATCTTTTTCATCATATATATCTTGATATGTGAGCATTTCACCATTGATCTCCATGTGATATGTGCAATCTCTCTCTTCTTTTCATATTAATCAAGTGTTTTGCAGGGAATATGTGAAAGATATCATCATTGGGAGTTGTAAATTCAATTTTGGTATATTGTAATAGTTAGATCTTAATGAAAATTTACATTTTCTGTTTTAGATAGAATGAATGAGCATTGTAAGTATCATGAATTGCTTATTTTCATACTTTTTGCCTTTATTTCTCAAAATCTCACAATGGAGAAACACGAATGATACGTGCACCATTTCATAAGAGGTAATTAATCCTAAGTTGATGATTTACATCAATGGCCATAGTCAGGATGTAAACAAAACTTAGTATTTTTATCTTTTATAAAATAACATCCACACTGGATCCTTTTCAAGATTCATCATATTTTCTTTAAATATTTTCCTCTTTTATCTGGGTTTAATTTAAAATTAATTCAATATATATACCAATGGTCATAGTCAGGGTATATTGAGATTTACTTTCATTTTAAACTCTATAAAAGCACAAAAATATGTTTTATTCTTCACCTGAATTTAAATATAGATCATTATATAATACATTCAATGACCATAGTCAAGGATGTATTATATTTTCAACCTTATTTCAATTCATGTAAAGAATGAAACATGATTTTCAAAATACAATTTCAAAATTCTTTAAATTCATTCATCACTTAGGATAGAATTGCATCATATTTTCAAAATTCTTTTTCATAAATCCAAGTGATTTCCTTCAGATATATTCTTCACTTCTCAAATCAATTTTTCAACTCTTGTAAATTCAAATATCATTTTCAGATTCTAAATTCGAAGTCCAATTTGACTTTGAAATTCATTTGTATATCTGAAATTCAAATTCTAATTCAAATCAAAGTTCAAAGTTCACTTTAACTTTGAAATTCTGATTCACAAATCAAACTTTAAATCCAAAGTCCAATTTGACATTGAAATTTATTTGTATATTCAAAATTCAATTTTCAAATCAAAATTCCAAAATACATTGTCAAGATTCAAATTCAATATCTCAAAATTCCATTTTCAAAGTTCAATCTAACTTTGAAACTTCTGATTCATCTTCTCATTTCAAGTTCAAAATCAAGTTTATTTTCTTATCCTCAAAATCCTCTTGAGATTGGTTCTGAATCTTAAGATTCAAGTCTTTTTCTAAGTTTTAAATTCAATTTGGGTTTTCAAAAACTCAGATCCATCTTCAAAGCACCATTTGGACTTTCAAAGTCCAAAATCCAAAGTTAGAATTCAATCTCAATCCATTTTTTAGGATCCAGAATCCAATGCCACTTTGGATCTCAGACTTCAGATCCAAATCCATTTTAGGATCCAGAATCCAATTCTACTTTGGATCTTAGACTTCAGATCCAAATCCATTTTAGGATCCAGATTCCAATTCTACTTTGGATCTCAGACTTCAGATCCAAATTTCATTTTAGGATCCAGAATCCAATTCTACTTTGGATCTCAGACTTCAGATCCAATTCCATTTTTAGGATCCAGAATCCAATTCTACTTTGGACCTCAAATTTCAGATCTAAATCCATCTTAAGATCTAGACTTCGGATTTGAATTCTAGATTTTAAATCAAATTCTATTTTCAATTCCGAATTTCAAATCCAATTCCATTTCATTTCATTTCCAAATTTCAAATCTAATCTCATTTTCAGATCTCATCCGAACCTTCTAAATCCATTTCTATGTCATTTGAATCTCTCAAATCCATCATAATTGCAAATTTTAAATTCAATTCCATTTCAAATTTTATCTCTTCTCCTAAATCTAAGTTCAAAGTCCATCTTCTGACTTTGAAATTTCTTTCCTTTTCCTTTTTCATTCATCTTCAAAACATTTTTTTTCTCCTAAGCTCTGATTATTCCAAAAACTTAGAACTTTAAATCTTAAGTCCTAAGTTAGAAACCATCTCCTCACTCCATTATCAAGTTCATCTCAAAACACTTGGAAATTTTTAAAACATCTTTCAAAAGAGCATACATCCTTGCATTTGCACAAGCATGATTCTTTGTGCATTTAGACTTAGGATAAATTCTTAGATAATATTTAGGCAAAGCAAAAGGCATAGATTCGATCCTTGGTTCGATTACCCCTGGTAAATGTGCCAGGAACGGTTGAACCTCGTACCGACGAGCGAATCCTGTCTCTCCATTTTCCTGTAATATATTTCAAAACGAAGGCGAGTAATTTTCTAAATATTTTCAAATCAAGGTCAAGTGAGACCCCACGAAAGAATTCCTCTCTCTTCTTTTTCTCTTCTTTTCTCTTCTCTCTTCTTTCTCTTTCTTTTATTTTACTCCCTTCAAGAAGGAGGAAAATAGAGGTTGGAGAAGGAAAAGCGAAGAGAGAGAAACCACAAGAGAGGAAAATTTTTTGCGATGATCACAAATTTTGCGACCGTGATGGGACCCGTCTTCGTCCGGTTGAATCTATGCCTTTGCTTTGCTTTAAATGTTATCTAAGTCTTTATTCTTTAAATGTCAGCATCATTTTCATGCAAACTTTAGGAGCCTAGACTTTGTCCTAAAGCTGACATTATTTGCATATAGGATCTAAGTATGGTTTGGTAGGACCATATTGAGGAGATTATTCCATGTTCACATTAAATCTAGGGCTTAAATACAACTCTCCTCAATTTTAGGGATTGAATGTAAAACAATGTATGCAAGTGTGTGCTTCTTTTCATTTAAATCTATCTCTTTAAGACTTGCATTAAAGCTTTTCTGGTTTTATCTGCATGTTGAGCATATTTTGAAAACATCCCTACCTATATTTGTCTCGGTCTTCGCATTGTTGGGCTGTCTCACTCAACCATAGTTTGGGAGAGAGCCTCACAACTGGACCACTTATTTGGGCTTGCGCCCCCCTACCACGTACCTAAGGGCCATAGTTTGAGGTATATCAATAGGTGCTCAAGGATATTGGGAAGCCATTACCTTAGAACCGGAGAGATATTTTTTATGCCATGTACTTCGAGCATGCCTTGATTGGAATCAAATGATATAAATCTTAGAGTTAGGATTAAGGTCCTATCACCATTTCAAATATTGCATTTAGAGTCGGCCTTAGGGAGTGCTGTTTGTGCGTTGTGAACACCCCAAATTTTTCAAAATGTTGTAAATATCCCCTTTCTGCCCTTTGCCCCCATTTTCTGGGTAATTGAGTCAGTTTTAAATCTAAATTCCCTTTTGTTTCTCAAAATTTGGTTGAAATTAAATTCATTTTCCATATCTGACTCAATTTCGGATCCGGATCCATTATCAAAATCCAAATCTGAGCTTCATTATCCAATTTTAAATTAAATTCTCAAAATTACCAAAATAATCTATTGAAAAGCTCAGACACTTCGTCCGGTATCCGTTTGGATCCATCGAGTTGTATTTCTCGATTCGAGGTTTAAAACTCAAATATTTCCTCAAAACTTGGGTCAAAACCCATTTTCTGAAGAAATTTCCTCAAAAATAGCCTTGAAAACCTTCTCTTGTAAAAATTTCTCAAAAATACAAAAAAAAATAGTTGAAATCCTTGTTTTTCCGTAAATTTTAAGATTTTATTCCAAAAATATCAAAAAGATATATAAAATTAAGAAAAGAACAAAAAAATATATAAAAAAAAAGAAACAAAATCGGATCTTGAAAGAGGAAGAAGAAGAAAAGAAGAAGGGCAGTTTTTGCAAAAGCCTTTGAAAAAGAGCTGGCCTTTGAAATTTTAAGAAAATGAGAGGATTGTTGGCGAAAAAAAAAAATCGCATTAGGGTTACGAAGGCTCTCTCCATCGCCTTTTGGGTTTTCTCTCCGCCAAACCCTCCAGAAGCTTCACCTTCCCCCCCCTCATTCTTGCCTCTCTCTCTCTCCATGGCCAGAACTCCTCCCATGTGCGATCTGGTTGCCCCATCGCCCTCCATCTCCGAATCTTCCTTCTCCACCCTTGATTCCCAACAGAATCTCCTTCTCAAATTATCCTTCATCGTCCTCCATCCCATGGCCATCGATCGCCCTCGCCTCGTCCTCACCCGTCAATCTCCAACAAGAACCCCCTTTCTTCCGGACTTTTCCTGCTCCCTCTATAAAAGAGGCGCAATGAGAGGGGAGAAGGGATCGAGAGTTAACCCATTGGCAACCACCATCCACACTCACGCAGCACCCTTTGCCTCTCACGTCTATCGTTTCAGATCGACCTTCCATCATCACCCAAGCCTCTTCTGAAGAGGAGACTTCAAGTCGAGCGCCCATCTTCCCCATTCTTACTCAAACCCTCTCTTTCGGAGTCCCAACGAAAAAAAAAAAAACAAACAAACAGAAAGAAGCCGAGCTCTGCAGCAGGGTCGTGGTCTTCTCTCGTTTCAGCTTTCTTGATCTCTGCAAGCAAGGCACCCCCTCAGTAGTAACCCGAAACAAATCACCCCACAACAATCAGAGGTAAGTGCATCATCTCTTTCCCCCTTTTTCTTTTTTTCCTTTTCTGTTCTGTTGTCCCTTCATGTTGTCTATGCCCGTTACCCCCTATTAATCACTCTAGCTCTTCTGTTGTGAATTTCCTACGTTCGAATCTATCGGCGCATCCGTGAGGGAATTGGGTTGACTATAGCGATGCCAATCCCTCTCTTATGCAACAATAATGGAGCGATTACGCTCAAACATTTTTTTTTTTTTGGATTTCACTCCATATAATATTGTTATCATCCCCTCTCCTCATATCCGGTCGTCGTTTAAAACTTGCATTTCATTGGATGGATCCATGTATCCATCAAGTCATGGCAGGTCACAATTGAGAGTTCGGCATGATCTCTGGTTCTGGAGGTTGAGGGCGTTATTTGATTTTTGATTATCTGCTGGTATTGATTCCCACTTCCTGCTTGGGTTATTGCACAACTTTGGCTCTCTTTCTTTTCCTTCCCTTGCCCATTTTGAAGCATAATCGACCCACGTATACGGTGATGGCCTGCATTTTATAACATCAGTGTGTTCTCTGCTGATTCCCATATCACACAGTATTTTATCAAATACCAGCAGTCAAAGATCTGTAGTGTATCTGTAAGCCTCAGTGATTTTATCGGTGCTTTGATTTTGATGGCCGACCAATATGATGTCATCGAGGTTTCACTAATGCTTGATTTCGATTTCGGATGAGATAATATCTCGATATTTCCTATGAGGTTGACGCTACTGCGTTTCTTTTTTTTTTTTTTTTTCTTTTCCTTTCTTCTTTTGACTCCTTCCATAAGCCTATATCCCCCTTTTAGACATCGGTGTTGGTTGTCACTCACTATGTTATGTACATGTCAGCATAGTATCACCTTAGATTTCATCAAGTGTGTATAGCAGATTAAGATTATGGTCGTAAGCAGCAATTGCTTATTAGCCTTGGTATCTGGTTATGGTTCTTCATGCCTTATTCTTGATTGCAATCACGATTATCAGAATACTGTGTCGTTAATCTACTTACTGCTATAGTTTGCCTATTTAATCCATTAACTATCAGTTTGAATTCATCTGTTGTTTTAGGTTGTTGTGTGCTATTTGCTTGATCTAAGTTGTTGCTTTAATGATTCAAAGCTTGCTTCACTCACTTATTAATTTTAATATGCTGTTCATTTATATCATTCATTGTTTACTGGAATCATTTATTGTGTACTTTGGTATATTTGTTATCTCAATCATCTGATATTTGCCTAACTTTTGTACTATTTATCCAAGGTGTTTGTCCATTTTCTGTCAACCTAATTCATGGCATCCGACAATGTTGCATTTGTGTTTCCTGTCCTCATATACCCCCTCCATTTCCTATGTTACCCCTTTTGTTCATGTGTCAATGGAGATTCGGACTCACTAGAAGTCTGTATCCACTGTGTTTTACCAAGCCTATGTGAGTTCGTCACATCCACAGCAATGCGTAAAACAGAGATTGGTGGGTCAAAGATCCTGCTGTGTTGTGTCTTGATGTATACTAGAAAGTTACGTTGCGCAATATCGACGTCTTCAGAGTTGGCGTATCTCCTGCAAAATGTGTTCAGGAAGTGTTGACCAAGGATGTAATGTTGATGACGTGCACAGGATTGCGGTGAAATTTCCCTTTGCAGCAAGACAACAATGTCCTCAAAATAAAATCAACCAACTGCATATTCTAACACCCCTGTTGTATCTTTTTTTTTTTTAGTAGCGCTTTGAATTTTTATGGTTTCGTTTTAACCCATCCACCGAGGTATCAATCCCTTCCAGTATCTAAGTTACACAAGCCCAACAACATCCAATTGCTATACCAGATTAATTACTCTCACCTCTCACATTGTCACATTTTTTTTATTATTACACTCCCTGCATATCTACATTGTTTAGATATTCCATATTTACAGAAATGTGGGTATATATCTGCACAACATTTTTTTTTTTTTTTAGATTGTATTCCATAACATATAAAATGCCCATTGTTCAGGGCCATATTCTTCCATATTAGCTACACAACCCTTGCTTCGTTTGCATATATATGGCTCACAGCATATCACATTTTCTTTTCTTTTTTTCTTTTTCATAACATGTCAATTGACATACCTTCAACAATTCATCTATTTTCCCTAGGCATATTCACCACACCCAAGCCCATAGCCTCTGGTATGTTGTATCTCACATACATTGAGATTGAGCTATCAGAATTTAGTAATTTTCCATGTAAAAATACTTCCAGTTCTCTGAACTCATTGTCAATACCCAATGGTCTCCAGAGGCACCTGCATCTTCTTATGTACAACACCTTTGCTGTCCAGCCATGTCTGTTGCAACCATCTCCTGATGGTAATATTCCCGGTCATGGCTGCTACAGCTACTTCTGCATCCATAGTTGTCTCATACCCAGGATCTCCTTCCACCAGTTAGGTTTCATACCACCTACTTCATTCTCTGCATGTCACACATTTTCCACGTAAGCACCAACATCATACATTACTTCCTTCACTGCCCTTGCAGTGTCAGCAGCATGTTACTCATCCTTTTCACTGTTTCGTACTCACTACAGTATTTATACATCACCTGTCACCATGTATAAGGCCTTCCCATAGTGGCATGCCTTCATTTGCATCATTCTCATAGCTCCATCATGCATCTGCTAGAGCATTTCCCTAATAAAAGATCCATTTCTAGACATGCATATGCTCAACATTTTTTTCAATACATTATATGTCTCTCTCCTTCACATAGATGTTCATGTAGGTTGTCACACTCATTCCCTACCAAACTTAGGATAGCATAAATAATTTTCCATACACATTCTGATGTATATTCTCTTATATACCTATTAGGTTGTCAATATAACACTTTTTTTTTTCTTACATGTTGTCTATTGTGTTCTTGTTTCGTACTGACCATGTTTTGCAGGTATATGTGGAAAACACTATTTTCTTCCTTAGTTCAAGAGTCTTATCATTTCAATTCAATTCCCAAATTGTAATAGATAGAGTATAATGAGAAAATTTACATTTTCTGCATTAGATAGGATGAATGAGCATTGTAAATGCCACGAATTGCTTGTTTTCATGCTTTCACCTTTATTTCTCAAAATCTCACATTGGTGGAACACGAATGACACGTGCACCATCTCATAAGAGGTAATTGATCCTAAGTCGATGATCCACATCAATGGCCATAGTCAGGGTGTGGACAAAACTTAGGATTTTTATCTTTTACGAAATAACACTGGATCCACACTGGATCCAATTTTCAAAATTCATCATATTTTCTTAAATATTTTCTTTTTTTCCCCTTTTATTAGAATTTAACTTAAAATTAACTCAAAATATATACCAATGGCCATAGTCAGGGTATATTGAGAGTTAATTTCATTTTAAATTCTATAAAAGCACCAAATGTATTTTATTCTTCTCTTGAATTTAAATATAGATTATTACATAATACATTCAATGACCATAGTCAATGATGTATTATATCTTCAATCTTATTTTAAATTCATTTAAAGAATGAAATAGCTTTTCAAAATCCAATTTCAAAATTCTTTTAATTCATTCATCATTTAGGATAGAACTGCATCATATTTTCAAAATTACTTTTTCAAAACTCTAAGTGATGTAAATATCTTCTTCAATCAATCTTCAATCCTATTCATCTTTTTCAATTCTATTTTCCATCTGAGAGTCCAATTTAACTTTGAAGATTTCAATTTCATTTCATATTCAAAATTTCCAATTCAAATTCATTTTCAAAGTCCAATTTTACTTTGAAACTTCAAATTCATTTTCAAAAGCTCCAATCAAACTCAAAGTTCAATTTAACTTTGAGATTCTTGATTTATTTCAGGCTTCAAATCCCAGGTATAAATTGACTTTGGAATTCATCTGTATATTCAAAATTCAATGTCTAAAATTCCTTTTCCCAAATTCAAATCAGACTTAGAAATTCTTGATTTCTCTTCTGAATTTAACTCCAAATCCATTTTAAGATCCAAAATTCAACACTCATATTGGATCTCAGACTTCAGATCCAATTTCCCTTTAGGATCCAAAATCCAAAACTTCACTTTGGGTCTCAGACTTCAGATCCAAGTCTGTCTTAGGATCCAGAATCCAACTTCACTTTTGGATCTTAGATTTCAGATCCAATTCCATCTTAGGGTCCAGAGTCCAATTCAACTTTGGATCCCAGACTTCAGATCTAATGTCATTTCTTGAATCTCAGATCTTAAAACCATTATCCGATTCCATTTCTAAATTTCAAATCCAAGTCCATTTCCAGATCTCAATTCAAATCCCTAAATCCATCTTCTATTCTTAAACACCATTTAGATTTCTCAGATCCATTCTAAATTTAAGATTTCCAATTTCAAAATCTAGATTCAATTCCATCTCAAGTATTCATTTCCTTTCCTAAATTCAAATTCAAATTCAAATTCAAAAGTCCATTTCTGACTTTGAAATTCCATTTTCTTTCATTTCAAAACTTCAAATCTTTCTCTTCAAAATCAATATTTATTTCCCAAACTCTGAATACTTAGAACCTCTCTGATCTATCTCAAGTTCTAAGTTAAATTTAAATCATTTCTTCATTTCTTTGCCAAAGTTCATCTCAGAATACTTGGAAATTTCTAAACCAATTTTCGAAAGAGCATTCATCCTTGCATTGCACAAGCATGATTCTCTATGCATTTTAGATTTAGGATAAATTCTTAGATTATATTTAGGCAAAGCAAAAGGCATAGACTCGATCCTTGGTTCGATTACCCCTGGTAAAGGCGCCAGGAACGGTCAAACCTCGTACCGACGAGCGAATTCCGTCTCTCCATTTTCCCGCAAATTTTCAAAACGGAGGCGAGTTAAATTTCTAAATATTTTCAAATCAAGGTCAAGTGAAAACCCGCAAAAGAGTTCTTCTTCTCTCTCTCTTTCTTTCTTTTCTCTTCTCTCTTTCTTTTCTGCCTTTTATTCTTCTCCCTTCAAAAAGGAGGAAAATAAGAGGTCAGAAAAAGGAAAAGAGAAGGAAGAGAGAGAAACCAAAAGAGAGAATAGGAAAAATTTTGCGATGATCACAGATTTGGCGACCGTGATGGGACCTTCTTCGTCCGGTTGGATCTATGCCTTTGCTTTGCTTTTATATAATCTAAGTCTTTATTCTAACATATGTCAGCTACATTTCCATGCAAACCTTAGGAGCCTAGACTCTGTCCTAAGCTGACATCATTGCATATAGGATCTAAATATGGTTTGGTAGGACCATATTGAGGAGATTATATCCATGTTCACATTAGATTTAGGCCTTGAATACAACTCTCCTCAATTTTAGGGATTGAATGCAAAACAATGTATGCAAATGTATGCTTCTCTTTATTTAAATCTATCTCTTTAGGACTTGCATTAGAGCCTTCTGATTTTATTACATATTGATCATATTTTTGAAAACATCCCTATCTATATTGTCCCGGTCTTCACGTTGCTGGGCTGTCTCACTGAACCATAGTTCGGGTGAGAGCCTCACAACTGGACCACTTATTTGGGTTCGCGCCCCCCTACCACGTACCTAAGGGCCATAGTCCGAGGTATATCGGTAGGTGCTCAAGGATGTTGGGAAGCCCTTACCTTAGAACCGGAGAAATATCTTATATGCCACGTACTTCGAGCTTCGGCTTGAGTATATCGGCATACCTTGATTGGAATCAGATGATCTGAACCATAGAGTTAAGATTAAGGTCCTACAAGCTATTTCAAATATTGCATATAGAGTCAGCCTTTAGGGAATGTCGTATGCATATCCTTGTTTGTGCGGTTTTGGTTATGCAATGTCTCTCATGTTTTCTTATATATATCAAACCTTTCCAAAACCCTGGGTATATATTATTTAAAATTTCCTCTTTTAAAACCCCAGGTGTATCTTTTTTCTTCTTCTTTTCTTGATTTCTTTAAATTCTTTTCTGATCCTACCTGCAATTTTTTCCACTTTTTCAAAATTTACCATCTATTATTCTAAAATTTTCTTCTATATATCTTCTAACTCTATTTTGTTACAAAAAATCTCTTTCATCAAGAGATATCCTTTTAATCATATTCTAAATTGTTTATTTTTTCTCACGGGAAAATAATACGACTGTCATGCCTCTCGTGCGGGCTCAATCCCTAGTAGTGGGATATCTCTTTGTCAAATTCGATTTCTTCCTTTATCAAAGTTTCCTCCAAAATCTTTCTAAAAGGGTCCCATTTTGTCCTAGCAGAGAGAGCATTCGGTATTAACGGGTGGTTCAGACTAAGATCAGAGGCCGCACCAGTCAGAAGCAAGAATTGAGAAATGGACTCTCAGAGGTTTGCCAGAGAAGGAGGTCAGGACAGCCAGAATGAGATTGCTCCTGCCATATATCGGTTGTTCAAAAAGATGATGGTTGAGATATTATCCGAGCAGGCTGAAGCCAGTTTTGGAAAAGCTCCCACCAAGGAAGAGACACCTGTCACTTTCCGAACGAGCAAGCACAACGATGGCAGTGCAGGAAGTTCTAAAATCAGCAGGAGTGGCAACAAAGGCAACCCGGGCAATCAAAACAGCGATTGGGAGTCATCTAGGAACCAGAAGGGAAAGTTCAGCAGAAACCAAGATGAACCACTTCAATCCAATCCTCCGCAGAAGGAGAAGAATCAGGAAAAGCTAAGGCGTAAAGATTGGAGTAGTAACCGAGATTTCACTCCCTTGGATGAGCCGCTGGATAAAGTTCTTGAATACATGTTAACCAAGAGACTAGTCAGGCTCCCAAAAGCCACGAGTCCTTCCACTATCTTGGGAAAATACAAGAAACAATTCTGCAAATTCCATCGGACAACAGGACATGACACTGATCACTGCTTTGTTTTCAAAAATATTATTCAAGACTGCATTGATAGGAATCTTTTTGTTGAAGACAAAGAAGAAAAGTGCCCGATTCCCCTAACCAAGCATGCTCAATCTAGCTCTCAGGAAAGGGACGGCTCTCGACAAAAATCAGGCAAGCCAAAGGAGACAAAGCATGTTGGCTGGAGTTATGATCGCCAGTTTTCCCCTTTAGGTCAGCCAGTCGAGGAAGTTCTCGAATACCTGCTCACGGAGGACATGATCAAGCTTCCCAGGGGAGTTGATCCTTCAGTCACCATGGGAAAATGGAAAGAGTGTTTTTGCAAATTTCATCAAGTAAGGGGGCACGATACAGAGCATTGCTTTGTCCTAAAAAACATCATACAGGATTTCATCGACAAAGAAATTTTGGTACCAGAGGAAGGAGGGGAGCAACCTGCAGTTCCAACCTAGACTCTTTCGGATCACCCGAAGAATTGATAAAGCCAAAGTTTCCTGCTTTCGTCCCTTTTTTTTAGTTATCTTGTAGGGGCAAGTCAGTTCAGCCTTCTATAGATCTTTTCCTTTTTAAAAAAAAGTTCTTGTAAATATTTAGTTTTGTTATCAAACCTTTACTTATCAATGAAATGTCAAGTTTTCTTTATATCTTTGGTATTCAAATACTTTCTTCTTTTGCCATACTGGGCATTTAAATTCTTGTTCTTTTCAGAATGCGAGACAATCCTGACATCATTCATGAGAGAAATGATATTACCTATGAGGGCTTTTCAAAAATCATGAAATTTTGAAAATCTTTGTTATGACCAAAGAGCTCAAATGTTCTTTGGCCCGACCTTTGTCAAAAATCAACCCTCGTGTTGATCATATCTTCAAAAATAGGTTTTCGAACCATTGCGTTGGCAATCAACCCTCGTGTTGATCATGTCTTCCAAAATAGATTTTTTTTTTGAGCCATTGCATTTAAGGATCAACCCTGGTGTTGGTCTTATCTTCCAAAAATAGGTCTCGAATCTTGTGTTGATCATATTTTTCAAAAGTGATTTTTCAAAACCTTTATATTCAAAGATCAATCCTTGTGTTGGTCTTATCTTCCAAAATGAATTCTAAACCTTTATATTCAAAGATCAATCCTTGTGTTGGTCTCATCTTCCAAAATGAATTCTAAACCTTTATATTCAAAGATCAATCCTTGTGTTGGTCTTATCTTCCAAAATGGATTTCAGATCTTTATATTCAAAGATCAACCCTTGTATTGGTCTTATCTTCTAAAATTGGTTTCAAAAGCATTTATTCAAAAAGATCAACCCTTGTGTTGATCTTATTATCAGTTTCGAACTATTACTTTCAGAAATCAGATCTACTATTGATATTCTTTTTCGAAAATTAGATTTCAAACCATTGCCTTCAAAAATTGACCCTCATGATGATCTCTCATGTTGATTTGAAGGATCAATCCTCGCACTGATCATTCTTCTTATGGTGGATTTTCTTCCCAAAAATGATTTTTAAATTAAATAAACATTTTCTTTTAAAGATCCCACGTGCAGGCAGGATCAGACAAACTCTTTTTTAAAAAAATCTTCTCAATTTTCCAGTTAATCTTATTATCTTTATTAGTTGCATTCATTTCATCTTCAATTTAATCAAATTTTCGACAGTTTATTATCTTTATCAATTTTTTGTCAAGTTTTCATCAATTTCATTAAATTCTATCAATTTTTTTCTTTAAACCCTTTCAGGTTAAGGGATAAACCTGATGCCTCTTTCCTATGAGGTATTTCCTTTATTCTTATTTTTTCTGCTCAGGTTAAGGGATAAACCTGACCCTCGTTGTCCGAGGTGTTCCCATTCAGGATAAGGGATAATCCTGAAACACCTCGTAGGAGCCACGACGCTACCTATGAGGATTCTTTTGTAAATACAAGTTTTATTAATCTTTGTTGATTTTCTAGATTTATATCAGTTTCTCTTCATTAAAACTCTTTAAAATCTATTCTTCTTTTCATTCAGGATAAGGGATAATCCTAAAACCCTTCGTAGGAGCCACAATGCTACCTATGAGGATTCTTTTGTAAACACAAGTTTTTTTAATCTTTGTTGATTTTCTAGATTTATATCAATTTCTCTTCATTAAATCTCTTTAAATTCTTTTTCCCATTCAGGATAAGGGAAAAATCCTGAAACCCCTATCTGGAGCGATAGTGCTACCTATGAGGATTCTTTTGTAAATAACAAGTTTTATCAACCTTCATTTGATTTTTTAAATTTATATCGATTTCTCTTCGTTTAAATTTTTATTAAATTCTATTCTTTTCCCATTCAGGATAAGGGATAATCCTGATACCCCTCATAGGAGCATCGCTGCCACCCGTGAGAATCCTTTTCCAAAACAAATTTCCAAATAAATCTATTTAAATTCCTCTCCATGTTTATAAATTTTATTCTTCTTCAAATAAAGGGATAAATCTGGATTATTCCCCCCAAAAATTCTTCAATTCTCATCAAATTTTATTCCATACTCCTTTAGGATAGGAGAAGATCCTGAAACCGTTCGAACCTTAGGCCATTTTGGGTCTAGGATCTCGAATAAATCCCTCATCTTCATCATCAAAATCTACTCATGCTTCTGTCAATCCTTCAAGTTCCGACTCTTGGGTAGAAATTATTTCCTTACCGTCTGAGTTCCGACTCAGGTTTTTGTTTTTGTTTTTTGTTTTCATTTTTATTTTTAAAGATCCGGGTTCCGACTCGGGTCTCCCCTTTTCATATTTATATATCATTTGAAGTTTCGAGTTCCGACTCGGACTTCCTATCGGATTCAACGCTCGTGTTGGAACCGATCGTACCCTTGAAGATTCGAGTTTTTCAAAACTCGGGTTCTTCCATTTTTTATCATTATTTTTAAAGATCCGGGTTCCGACTCGGGTTTTCCCTTCTTTATCTATCGTTTGAAGTCCCGAGTTCTGACTCGGACTTCCTATCGGATTCAACGCTCGTGTTGAAACCGATCATACCCTTGAAGATTCGAGTTTTTCAAACCTCGGGTTCTTCCATTTTTTATCATTATTTTTAAAAATCCGGGTTCCGACTCGGGTTTCCCTTTTTTATATATATATCGTTTGAAGTCTCGAGTTCCGACTCGGACTTCCTATCGGATTCAACGCTCGTGTTGGAACCGATCGTACCCTTGAAGATTCGAGTTTTTCAAAACTCGGGTTCTTCCATTTTTTTTTATCATTATTTTTAAAAATCCGGGTTCCGACTCGGGTTTCCCTTTTTTATATATATATCGTTTGAAGTCTCGAGTTCCGACTCGGACTTCCTATCGGATTCAACGCTCGTGTTGGAACCGATCGTACCCTTGAAGATTCGAGTTTTTCAAAACTCGGGTTCTTCCATTTTTTATCATTATTTTTAAAGATCCGGGTTCTGACTCGGGTTTTCCCTTCTTTATATATCGTTTGAAGTCTCGAGTTCCGACTCGGACTTCCTATCGGATTCAACGCTCGTGTTGAAACCGATCGTACCCTTGAAGATTCAAGTTTTTCAAAACTCGGGTTCTTCCTTTTTTTATCATTATTTTTGAAGATCCGGGTTCCGACTCGGGTTTTCCCTTCTTTATATATCGTTTGAAGTCTCGAGTTCCGACTCGGACTTCCTATCGGATTCAACGCTCGTGTTGGAACCGATCGTACCCTTGAAGATTCGAGTTTTCGAAACTCGGATTCCCCATCTTTATCATTTTTAAAAGATCCGGGTTCCGACGCGGGTTTTTCCTTTTATATATCATTTGAAGTCTCAAGTTCCTACTTGAACTTTCTTTTGAATCCAATGCTCGTGTTGGACAAAATTGTTGGGTTGAGAATTCGAGTTTTCAAACTCGATTCTCACTCATTTCTTATATTTGAAAAACCGAGTTCCGACTTGGATTTTCGCTTTTGTATATCCTTATTTTCTCAAAAGTTCCTCCTTGAACTTCCCCTTCAGGATAAGGGATAATCCTGAAACACCGGCAATCATTCTCGCTTAATTCTCAAGTATCTTCGAATGTCGGTCTCATTTTCAAATTCTCCTATTAAACCATCCAGTGCTCGTACTGGTGTGCATTTTTCAAAAACCCAGCGCTCGTACTGGGACATTTTTTTCAAAATCCAGCACTCGTGCTGGTGCATCTAGCGCTCGTGCTAGTGTTTGGCTGACTAATCAGTTAGCCATCCAGGTTCAGTCTTTGTGCTAACCAAACATCATCATTTGAAGCTATAAATTCTCAATTTCAACCTTCGGGTTATCATTTCATCAAAAGTCTATCTTTTCTTACGAAGGACCCTCTTCAGGGAGAGTTCGAGGGAGCTCGTTCCTTTCGCATGCAACCATCTTCAGTTCGCAAGAACCCTCTGCCAGGGAGAGTTTGAAGGGACTCATTTTCTTTGCGAACAGTTTGCAAAACAACAACCAACTTTACACAAGAGAACCCTTTTTCCAGAGAGAGCTTCGACGGAAGCTCGTTTCTTTTGTGGCCCCTGTTTTTATCATCTTTGGCCAACCCCTTCACAGAGGACCCTCTTCTAGGGAGAGTGTGATGGACTCGTTCCTCTGTGATACTTTCTCAACTTTGTTTTTCGGCCGCCTTTCCATAAGAGAAGCCTAGAGATAGGAAGTTTTGACGAAAACTTAATTTCTCTTCGAAAGTTTCGTTTTGCAAACACCTCCTCTTTCAGGAAAGAGAGGAGCATTTCCAACTTCCCATTCAGGTAAGGGCTTAAGCCTGAGTCTCTCTTTTTGGGGAAAAGAGAGGAGAATTTTGTCATGGACGTGTCAGTTCGATATCAAGCAATCTCTTTCATCAAGGATTTCTAGAATACGTTGCCAATTTGCTATCAAAAGTCATCGTTGATCTCAAAGTTTTCATCGCAAAGGATTATCTCAAACTACCTTCAGTATCATTTTCAAAAGAGCAAGACTCTTGCGAAGTAAGAGCTAAATTCAAGCTTTTTCTGTTGGTCAACCAAGAGGTTGAAGAAAAATCTTTGATATGACCGGCAAAGGAAAATTCAATGATGTTGAAAAGCCATAAGTGAACTGATATTGATTATAGCTGTGGCGCATTCTTAAAGATTATTCTTTTGGCGGTAAGACAGTAGAAATATCCTGGGCAGTAAAAAGAACCTACCCAATCCATATATCCTCAGTCATCCAAGCTAAGCTGCAATCAAATATCCGCAAAAGGGATCTCTCAATTGTTGTCAAGATGAAGGCAAATTAAGCGAGTAGACCCCCGGGGCCAAAGAAGATTTGAAACATCTCCAAGATGACGGAGTTTGCGACAGATCCTTCCAGAGAAAGTTCGGATCACCGTCGAGATGAAGGCGGATGCGATGGACCTACCAACAAACCCTAAAAGATATTTGATTTCTGCTATCATTTAGAGATTTCAACCCAACGACCAATGTCATAATCCCTGAGAAAGAAAAAGAAGGATCGGAACATCTCCAAGATGAAGGAGTTTGTGACGTACCCTTCCTCGAAAAAGAGAGAAAAGTCAGGAGAATCTCCAAAATGAAGAAGGATATAAAAGAACCCAGAAAAGATCCATGGTTCAAAAGAGTGCGAACAGATTATCATGGGAAATGCCCAGGATATCAAACTGCCCGAAACTGTCAAGAATCATCTTTATCTATGTGAAATTCTTTATCAATGTCTTTTCACTTAATTGCTTTCATGAAGCTAAGAATGTTTTCCTCTCTTTTCATGTCAAGGAAATTGATATCTTCCTTAAAGAACCTCAACAACAACAAATTTGAATTTTAGATCTCAAATTCTACAGAGTTAGCCCAATTGAAGCTAATACTCTAGGTAGAAAGAGGTGATATTTTCACACATGAGCACAATTCAATCATTCGGAATCAACTACAATTTTTGGCATCTTGTTGGCAATATTTTCTAGTTATCCCAACATGAAGAGTGAACTTGAGGATCGTTTTGACGTATCCTGACGTCATCCCTCCTTAGGACTGAAAAGTTCTTTCCTTCCGTCTGATCTGAGCGCTCTCGGATCCGCACACTTCCCTGTGCTCCCCACTGTCCCACCATGGACAGTACCCGCTCAGGATAAGGGTTAAACCTGAACCTTTTGCAAAAGATCTGTTATTGTTAAAAGCTATTTTCAGTCTCAGCAATGAGGCACCCAAGAACAACCCCTTTTCAAGCTTTAGGGGCCCCCATTTTTATCCTTTTGCAAAAACCACTCTTGGACTTGTTGTGCAAAGTCTAGAGGCCCATCACAGTTTCCCTCGCTCCTCGAGGATTCTGTATCCATTCAGGCTAAGGATTAAACCTGTCACCTCGCTCCTCGAGGTGTAACCAAAAAACCTTCTGCGAGAGGTCATCTGTTTTTAGAAAGCTGATTTTAGTCTCAGCAATGAGGCGCCCAAGATCATCCCTTTTCCAAGCTTTAGGGAATCCATTGATTTTCTCTTCTCGCAAACCCCTTTTGAATTTGTTCGTCCAAATTCCGAAGGCCCCCATCATGGTTTCTTCATCCGAGGATTCCGTATGGTCGTCCCTTTCAGGTTAAGGGTTAAACCTGAACCTCGCTCCACGAGGTACCTTCCGTTCAGGTTAGGGTTAAAACCTGAGTCCCATTCCGACAAGATATCCTTTCTAGTCCCATCACCGTTTCCTCGCTCCTCGAGGATTCTGCATCCATTCAGGCCAAGGATTAAACCTGTTGCCTTGCTCCTCGAGGTACCACCCAAACCTTCTGCGAGAGGTCGTCTATTTTTAGAAAGCTGATTTTAGTCTCAGCAATGAGGCGCCCAAGATCATCCCTTTTCCAAGCTTTAGGGAATCCCTTGTTTTTCTCTTCTCGCAAACCCCTTTCAGGATTTGTTCATCCAAATTCTGAAGGCTCCATCACAGTTTCTTCATCCGAAGATTCCGTATCATCCCCCACTCAGGTCAAGGATTAAAATCTTAAATCTTCTTCTAATGATATGTTCCTTCCTGTCCCATCACGGTTTCTTTGTTTAAAGAGTCCGTATGGTCATCCCTTTCAGGATAAGGGTGAAGCCTGAACCTCACTCCGTGAGGTACCTTCCTTTCAGGTTTGGGTTAAACCTGAGCCTCGTTTTGACGAGGCAATCCTCCTGTCCCATCATGGCTTTCCCCACAAAAGAATCTGTGCTCGTTGTACATCCATCCAGGAAAGGATCGTCCTTGAGTTTCATGTCACGAGGCATTTCTCTCAAAATGTCCCATCGAGGTCTGCTTATATTCCTCCCCATCCAAATTATCTTGATCTATCTTCGTCCCATCCAGGTTAAGGGCTAAAACCTGAGTCATTCCAAAGGGCTGATCTTGTCTCACCCATGAGACTTGATCAAAATTCTTATCTCTCACCATCCCTGAAATTTTTCACCCAAAGTCCCATTACGATTTCCTCATTTCTATCATTCAGTCGTATCATTGTCGAGGATTTCATCCCCCCAGGACCATTCAAGATAAGGTTTCAAGCCCAAAGAGCCGTGTTTTCAAAATAAGTCTTCCACACCCAGCTCGAATCAGCTGACTGGGGCATTTTTCAAAATTTGGAGTGTTTCTTTGCCACTAAGCTCGGCTTTCAACCGGCTTAGTAGCAAAGAAGGGCATCTGTGACACCCCAAATTTTTCAAAATGTTGTAAATATCCTCTTTCTGCCCTTTGCCCCCATTTTCTGGGTAATTGAGTCAGTTTTAAATCTAAATTCCCTTTTGTTTCTCAAAATTTGGTTGAAATTAAATTAATTTTCCATATCTGACTCAATTTCGGATCCGGATCCATTATCAAAATCCAAATCTGAGCTTCATTATCCAATTTTAAATTAAATTCTCAAAATTACCAAAATAATCTTTTGAAAAGCTTAGACACTTCGTCCGGTATCCGTTTGGATCCATCGAGTTGTATTTCTCGATTCGAGGTTTAAAACTCAAATATTTCCTCAAAACTTGGGTCAAAACCCATTTTCTGAAGAAATTTCCTCAAAAATAGCCTTGAAAACCTTCTCTTGTAAATATTTCTCAAAAATACAAAAACAAATAGTTGAAATCCTTGTTTTTCCGTAAATTTTAAGATTTTATTCCAAAAATATCAAAAAGATATATAAAATTAAGAAAAGAACAAAAAAATATATAAAAGAAAAGAAACAAAATCGGATCTTGAAAGAGGAAGAAGAAGAAAAGAAGAAGGGTAGTTTTTGCAAAAGCCTTTGAAAAAGAGCTGGCCTTTGAAATTTTAAGAAAATGAGAGGATTGTTGGCGAAAAAAAAAAAATCGCATTAGGGTTACGAAGGCTCTCTCCATCGCCTTTTGGGTTTTCTCTCCGCCAAACCCTCCAGAAGCTTCACCTTCCCCCCCCCTTATTCTTGCCTCTCTCTCTCTCCATGGCCAGAACTCCTCCCATGTGCGATCCGGTTGCCCCATCGCCCTCCATCTCCGAATCTTCCTTCTCCACCCTTGATTCCCAACAGAATCTCCTTCTCGAATTATCCTTCATCGTCCTCCATCCCATGGCCATCGATCGCCCTCGCCTCGTCCTCACCCGTCAATCTCCAACAAGAACCCCCTTTCTTCTGGACTTTTCCTGCTCCCTCTATAAAAGAGGCGCAATGAGAGGGGAGAAGGGATCGAGAGTTAACCCATTGGCAACCACCATCCACACTCACGCAGCACCCTTTGCCTCTCACGTCTATCGTTTCAGATCGACCTTCCATCATCACCCAAGCCTCTTTTGAAGAGGAGACTTCAAGTCGAGCGCCCATCTTCCCCATTCTTACTCAAACCCCCTCTTTCGGAGTCCCAACGAAAAAAAAAAAACAAACAAACAGAAAGAAGCCGAGCTCTGCAGCAGGGTCGTGGTGTTCTCTCGTTTCAGCTTTCTTGATCTCTGCAAGCAAGGCACCCTCTCAGTAGTAACCCGAAACAAATCACCCCACAGCAATCAGAGGTAAGTGCATCATCTCTTTCCCCCTTTTTCTTTTTTTCCTTTTCTGTTCTGTTGTCCCTTCATGTTGTCTATGCCCGTTACCCCCTATTAATCACTCTAGCTCTTCTGTTGTGAATTTCCTACGTTCGAATCTATCGGCGCATCCGTGAGGGAATTGGGTCGACTATAGCGATGCCAATCCCTCTCTTATGCAACAATAATGGAGCTATTACGCTCAAACATTTTTTTTTTTTTGGATTTCACTCCATATAATATTGTTATCATCCCCTCTCCTCATATCCGGTCGTCATTTAAAACTTGTATTTCATTGGATGGATCCATGTATCCATCAAGTCATGGCAGGTCACAATTGAGAGTTCGGCATGATCTCTGGTTCTGGAGGTTGAGGGCGTTATTTGATTTTTGATTATCTGCTGGTATTGATTCCCACTTCCTGCTTGGGTTATTGCACAACTTTGGCTCTCTTTCTTTTCCTTCCCTTGCCCATTTTGAAGCAGAATCGACCCACGTATACGGTGATGGCCTGCATTTTATAACATCAGTGTGTTCTCTGCTGATTCCCATATCACACAGTATTTTATCAAATACCAGCAGTCAAAGATCTGTAGTGTATCTGTAAGCCTCAGTGATTTTATCGGTGCTTTGATTTTGATGGCTGAACAATATGATGTCATCGAGGTTTCACTAATGCTTGATTTCGATTTCGGATGAGATAATATCTCGTTATTTCCTATGAGGTTGAAGCTACTGCGTTTCTTTTTTTTTTTTTTTCTTTTCCTTTCTTCTTTTGACTCCTTCCATAAGCCTATATCCCCCTTTTAGACATCGGTGTTGGTTGTCACTCACTATGTTATGTACATGTCAGCATAGTATCACCTTAGATTTCATCAAGTGTGTATAGCAGATTAAGATTATGGTCGTAAGCAGCAATTGCTTATTAGCCTTGGTATCTGGTTATGGTTCTTCATGCCTTATTCTTGATTGCAATCACGATTATCAGAATACTGTGCCGTTAATCTACTTACTGCTATAGTTTGCCTATTTAATCCATTAACTATCAGTTTGAATTCATCTGTTGTTTTAGGTTGTTGTGTGCTATTTGCTTGATCTAAGCTGTTGCTTTAATGATTCAAAGCTTGCTTCACTCACTTATTAATTTTAATATGCTGTTCATTTATATCATTCATTGTTTACTGGAATCATTTATTGTGTACTTTGGTATATTTGTTATCTCAATCATCTGATATTTGCCTAACTTTTGTACTATTTATCCAAGGTGTTTGTCCATTTTCTGTCTACCTAATTCATGGCATCCAACAATGTTGCATTTGTGTTTCCTGTCCTCATATACCCCCTCCATTTCCTATGTTACCCCTTTTGTTCATGTGTCAATGGAGATTCGGACTCACTGGAAGTCTGTATCCACTGTGTTTTACCAAGCCTATGTGAGTTCGTCACATCCACAGCAATGCGTAAAACAGAGATTGGTGGGTCAAAGATCCTGCTGTGCTGTGTCTTGATGTATACTAGAAAGTTACGTTGCGCAATATCGACGTCTTCAGAGTTGGCGTATCTCCTGCAAAATGTGTTCAGGAAGTGTTGACCAAGGATGTAATGTTGATGACGTGCACAGGATTGCGATGAAATTTTCCTTTGCAGCAAGACAACAATGTCCTCAAAATAAAATCAACCAACTGCATATTCTAACACCCCTGTTGTATCTTTTTTTTATTTTTTTTTTAGTAGCGCTTTGAATTTTTATGGTTTCGTTTTAACCCATCCACCGAGGTATCAATCCCTTCCAGTATCTAAGTTACACAAGCCCAACAACATCCAATTGCTATACCAGATTAATTAATCTCACCTCTCACATTGTCACATTTTTTTTATTATTACACTCCCTGCATATCTACATTGTTTAGATATTCCATATTTACAGAAATGTGGGTATATATCTGCACAACATTTTTTTTTTTTTTAGATTGTATTCCATAACATATAAAATGCCCATTGTTCAGGGCCATATTCTTCCATATTAGCTACACAACCCTTGCTTCGTTTGCATATATATGGCTCACAGCATATCACATTTTCTTTTCTTTTTTTCTTTTTCATAACAAGTCAATTGACATACCTTCAACAATTCATCTATTTTCCCTAGGCATATTCACCACACCCAAGCCTATAGCCTCTGGTATGTTGTATCTCACATACATTGAGATTGAGCTGTCAGAATTTAGTAATTTGCCATGTAAAAATACTTCCAGTTCTCTGCACTCATTGTCAATACCCAATGGTCTCCAGAGGCACCTGCATCTTCTTATGTACAGCACCTTTGCTGTCCAGCCATGTCTGTTGCAACCATCTCCTGATGGTAATATTCCCGGTCATGGCTGCTACAGCTATTTTTGCATCCATAGTTGTCTCATACCCAGGATCTCCTTCCACCAGTTAGGTTTCATACCACCTACTTCATTCTCTGCATGTCACACATTTTCCACGTAAGCACCAACATCATACATTACTTCCTTCACTGCCCTTGCAGTGTCAGCAGCATGTTACTCATCCTTTTCACTGTTTCGTACTCACTACAGTATTTATACATCACCTGTCACCATGTATAAGGCCTTCCCATAGTGGCATGCCTTCATTTGCATCATTCTCATAGCTCCATCATGCATCTGCTGGAGCATTTCCCTAATAAAAGATCCATTTCTAGACATGCATATGCTCAACATTTTTTTCAATACATTATATGTCTCTCTCCTTCACATAGATGTTCATGTAGGTTGTCACACTCATTCCCTACCAAACTTAGGATAGCATAAATATTTTTCCATACACATTCTGATGTATATTCTCTTATATACCTATTAGGTTGTCAATATAACACTTTTTTTTTTCTTACATGTTGTCTATTGTGTTCTTGTTTCGTACTGACCATGTTTTGCAGGTATATGTGGAAAACACTGCTTTCTTCCTTAGTTCAAGAGTCTTATCATTTCAATTCAATTCCCAAATTGTAATAGATAGAGTATAATGAGAAAATTTACATTTTCTGCATTAGATAGGATGAATGAGCATTGTAAATGCCACGAATTGCTTGTTTTCATGCTTTCACCTTTATTTCTCAAAATCTCACATTGGTGGAACACGAATGGCACGTGCACCATCTCATAAGAGGTAATTGATCCTAAGTCGATGATCCACATCAATGGCCATAGTCAGGGTGTGGACAAAACTTAGGATTTTTATCTTTTACGAAATAACACTGGATCCACACTGGATCCAATTTTCAAAATTCATCATATTTTCTTAAATATTTTCTTTTTTTCCCCTTTTATTAGAATTTAACTTAAAATTAACTCAAAATATATACCAATGGCCATAGTCAGGGTATATTGAGAGTTAATTTCATTTTAAATTCTATAAAAGCACCAAATGTATTTTATTCTTCTCTTGAATTTAAATATAGATTATTACATAATACATTCAATGACCATAGTCAAGGATGTATTATATCTTCAATCTTATTTTAAATTCATTTAAAGAATGAAATAGCTTTTCAAAATCCAATTTCAAAATTCTTTTAATTCATTCATCATTTAGGATAGAACTGCATCATATTTTCAAAATTACTTTTTCAAAACTCCAAGTGATGTAAATATCTTCTTCAATCAATCTTCAATCCTATTCATCTTTTTCAATTCTATTTTCCATCTGAGAGTCCAATTTAACTTTGAAGATTTCAATTTCATTTCATATTCAAAATT
>NW_028323720.1:0-32771 GCF_984573655.1 Nuphar pumila | reverse complement strand
CAGGTGCCAAACGTATCACTACTACGCATTGAAGTAGATTTAGTCTCAAATGCACTTCTTTGGGCATTCTTCCGAGCAGTTTGTTTGTTCCATCTCCTGCCCAGCACTTGCGCACTTCATCAAGCACGCAGGCATGTATACTTGCCGTGAAAAGGCGGGTGTGCTCTGAGATAGTACTGTCCAATGGAATAATAAGAGTTTTCAACTTCCAGGGCAATGGTACAAACATACCAAGGCGTGGCATGCAGCTGTTGTCAGCGTGCGCCGAAAACGTGTGATGTTCAAGTTTGTTCAAATTCGGAACTTGGGCCACGCTTGGCTTGGTACAAACGCAAAATGCATGGTGCGGCAGATGCGAAGCTTCTGACCGAATTTACATTGCGGCATCGATGGACGTTCGCATTGAAAACATGCAGGGCGCATCCACAAGTCAAGGCCATACAGGGTTGATCAACCCTATATCCACCATGCCAGCTGTGGATCCATGCCTGTTCAGCCCTTCTTACATGGAGGCCTTCGCGAAAGTTGTGATGAAACGAACACAGACAGACATGACGCGCCCCAAGTGCATGATTTTTGGGTATGGAATTGAAGGCCCTGCCCGGGAAGGAAGTTATCTGACCGAGCACTGGCCAGCACGTCCGCTCCCTTCCCTACAAGCATGCGATCCACATGATATGCAAAATGATACCCGGACCTGTATACCAATGCCTCAAAGATCTCGCAAGCATTTCAAACACTGGCTGCTAAGTAGTCAGAAATTGCGCCCTTGCAAATTGCAATAGCTCAAGTGGTGGGCGGTTCATGAGGATTACGACGGAAGAACTGAGCTGCATGTGCGCTTCGTCACGTGGATCCCACTCAACAACAAAGGCCCGACCTACAAACCTCTGGATGTCTGAGAACCCAGGTGCAGCATGTCGAGACCAGTTCAAGTCTAAGCCTCGTTCCGTTCACATGACCATCAGCCGATGCACTGCCCGAGAAGCAGCCTCACTCTCGGCACCTGACCAGACATCAGCCAGGACCATTTTGCCGCTTACCCTTACCAATGCATTGGACTGTGGAAAGCCCTTCTAGAGCTATTGTGCAAACGCAACCTGTGTCGCAACTTTTGCCATGTGGGAGTGCATTCCAGGCCATTTCCTTTCATAAACGAACGAAGCTACGATAGCTATTTACCAAGTGCTCATAGCATGAGTAGTTTTCCACACATGGCCACTTCGGCTGGCCATGGCAGCTGAACTGGCTTCCATCATTCGGATTGTCGCTTTTTGGTCAAATGAATAATGAATTGTGCCAGTTTGGGCTCCAAGAGGTGACTTCTATCGCACCAGCGGTATGAGTCTTTTCCACTTAGGTAACATGGCGATGGCGTTGTACCTTGGCATTGGTTTTCTGCAACTTTTTAATTTGATCATTCGATAACGTACTGATTTTGGGATCAAACAGCAGCAGAGACCCCGCATGAGCAACACCTTGGAGGATAGAAAAGGGCTCGTGGCAACCTGCTCATCCAGTTTTGAAGCCATGAGTGGGTATTGTCATTGATGAAGTGGGTATTGTCACTGATGACTGGCCAGATTACGACTAACTTGCGATGAAAAAAGTATAAGCGGCCAGCGTACAAAGCTTTGCTCAATGGAGATTCATGGATTCGCAGGTTCCCTGGTTTCTGAAAGACATACCGGTTGCGATACCAAGGGATTCAAACACGTGTTGTTAGCACCATGCGGTACCAGGTGAAGGTGAGGTACCAAGGGATGCAAGATGTGTTGTTAGTGCAGGTATCAAGGGATAGAAAATGACGGGGCGCTGGTGGATGAGGCACTGTTCAACATTTCTGCAGGGCATCAGAACTGGTATGACTGCACCATTTGATCTCACCGGCAGCATACACACTTTCCCTGGTGGCGAAATCCTGAACAGAGCGTTTCAAACACATGATGATGTGAGAATCGTGTACGCATCATGCGAAGAACTTCTATGCTGTGTCAAGATGCTGGACCACGTCCTGAACTGCAGCTTGCATTATGGTGGCAGGCTCCAAATTCTCATGGAAACTTATGTGGTGGCCAGGCATCAACAACAGTTCTAGGCAGCTGTATATTCCCATCATCAGGGTTCCCCTTCCACTGATTGTAGCATTGTGATTGACGAAGCTGTGGGTTTCATTTGGGCTTTCATGCTTTGTACAGTTCCAAGCTTCGTGTCCCTTGAGAACTCTAGTGAACCCTGACCCCATGACACAGGGTGTCAATCACTTTCTGCGCTGTGCAAATGTCACACATGCAGAAAGGGCTCCTGCACATGCTACAGCTCGTAGAGATGCTTCCTGCCACTGATGCTTACACCTGATCCCCTGATACCCGTGGCTTCGCCCCACAACCACAAAGCCCTGAGCCATATGGAGCACTCTGCTGGTGAACTAGTGTTGGACGTATCCCATGAAACTTCGTGTGCATGCAGTACTGCCTGATTTGCAAGACGCTGGTTACATGCTGCAACGCCGCACCCTAAACAATCTCAGACACAACTCCAGAGCGCACGCAGGGTCACGCATGCGGCAGCCAAAAAAGTTTAGAATGCTCTTCATATAAGCTTGAATGACACTGACAGTTTCTAAGCGCACCAGGTGTCATGGCGATGTGACCTAGTGGCAACTGGCTGATAGACTGAAAGGGTGCGATCACGGCCGCTGCCAGACTGCCACGTGCAACATAAGCTCCGTCTGAACTTTATGCAGTCAGGATGCAAGCCCCACCAGCTTCGCGGATCTTCTTCTCTGCAAGGGCTGTAAAGAACTTCGCCTTGACGACTACTGGCTGAGGAGGGAGGTCGCCCTTTCCTAGAACCTTGAAGATGCCATGCTGCGTGACGTCAATCACCAAAGCTTCACCCTTCTTTGCTGCAGCCTCACGGCGCTTGTCCTCGCCAACCAGGTTCCACAGCTTGTCCAGGTTGATGATGGGGCAGTGGTACTTGTTCTTGTGAGATGGAAGTACCTCATTCCAACCTTTCCGAAGTAACCAGGATGGTATTTATCGAACAGAATTCGATGATGATGCTGCCCACCTGCGTTACCCCGACCGCTCGGATGCTTGCGGTGCTTGCCAATACGTCCATGACCAGCAGACACATGTCCGCGCTTCTTGCGGTGGGCCCTCAAACGGGTCGTCATCTTTCCTGTCTGCTGTGAAAATGAAAAGGGATGACGGCATTGCAAGTTGATGCTATATGCGAAGCACTTTTCTCGACAGCTAAGCCATTCCCTCAGAAGCCGCCCATGACACGTCATGACGTCAGCTACGTCCTATCCCTGGGTTTGATACCGTAGGCTACGGTAGGACCTAGGCACGATGCCAGCACTGGACCAGTGACTGGTGACACCAATCTATCATGTGGACATGTTGGATTCCTTCGAGAGCAGCAATTTGATTATTGAATGTCGGACCGCTTGCTGGGCATTTGGATTCCGCTTGCATGATCAGTGCGTTGCACTCCATGGCCTCACACCCAAGTGCCAGACAGGTTCATCTCCGGTGTTCATTCCAGGAAGTATTGTGAAGGATGAATCGACATGATTTTGGCACCTTGTACGTCTTGTTTGGGGGTCGCCATCTCAGCTGAGCACTCCATTCCTTCTTTTGGCCTCTTGCGCGTCGGAACGCAACTGAGGGTGGCCAAGTGAATGACAAGGTCGATGTTGTGCGTAAGCTTACGTTTGTAATTGGTCCGCGTGTTGGCATCTCAGACCTCCGCATGGGTGTCCTATCCATGTCCAGGAACCTCATCATGCCGACTGCACAGACTGAGCGGATAGCCATGCAAGAAGTGATAAACGGATCGAAACGTGAGCGATTAAATGCGGGAAGAAGGCACGAAGAGCTGTCCAGCGGCGTCTTCCCTCAGGGGAGAACCGCACGGCCAGAGGGTAAACGCCGGTGGATCGCCCGCTCCCAGGGCAAGAGCCAAAAGTAGATGACGAATTGTGTAGCTTTGAGCAGACATGCAGGGATCACAGCACAAACTGAAATGCAACACACTCTTGCACCTGTCCAACAATGCATGCATCGTTTCGTCGATAGTGTTCAAACTCATTATGGCTGTCTCTGTATGAACATGATACAGTAAACCCGTCGGTGATCACGCTACATATTCGACAAAGCGTGTGTATTGCCTGGAACAATACACACACTGCATCCGCGCCATGTCTCAGGGCAGACCCAAAGACACTGTGACAAAGACTTCGACGAAGCCAAGGCCAATACAAGGGACATTTATACAATTTTGCTCTAGAACATGCTCCCACTTCAGCAATGACATTGCCATTGTCGATCATTGCTGCAACTATCAAGATATCTCGTGATACGTGACTGGGCTGTCGAATGAACTGTTTGAATTTCAATTCACTCCAGTTTGAAGACAATTTGTTGCAGACTGCAATGCGGTAGCTGATTCGGGCCAAAGTCAGTTCTGCCTGAACATCGGGTAACGTTTTGTCCAGCGACGAGAGCTTTTCCAGCAAGGTTTCAGTACACGGCAGCATCCGTTGCAGCTACCCACTTGTTCACACGCTGCATTCTACGGCGTCAAGAATTTACAATGGAGAATGTAGAGTTGATTGACCTGCGCCAGCGAGGTCAAAAGAGAGCTGGGCCCTCCAACCTGGCTGCACCAGCGAAGAGAGGCAACTAAGCCAGGCAAAGCGTTTGTTTTGATTTGGATACCACATCATGTGCAAGACACGAGGAGACCGAGCAAGTCCTGGCCAAAAATGAAGTTATGTCAATAATATGTATTGAACTCGGTTTCCTTGTATTCAGAGGTGTTTCCTGCCATGAGATCTCCTGTTGAGAGCAGCAATAACCAGACTCGCCTAGAAGCGGTGCGTGCGTCCTGGCCCAGGTTTCGCAACAGTTTGACGACGAAATTTACAGCACGTGGGTGCCATGCCAATCAAAACATGCACGATTGTTCAAATGTGCCGTCTTTCTGCTCTTTCAGCCTTGCGTGTGCCTCCAAAAACGCCTTCAGCCTCAATGCACTAGAAAGTGGACACAGCGTCCAACCGCGCAAAACTGTGACGATTTTTGGTTGCCTGCTGCACCAGACTGACTATCGTAAATTAATTCGAATCTGAATTCTGAGAGCTGCCAAGAGCATGCATGATGAACCAGCTGCACGCAGACATGTAGGGGCATTCATGGTTGTGGGCAGCATTTGCGAGGCGAGCCAGCCACTCGTTAATTGCGATGATGTATCTTTTACCACACCAAGGCATGTACTTGGACATTCAATCCTATCTATGAACGTTCCAATGCATCTTGCATTGCATCATGCATTTCGTGAACGCCCTTGGGAGCTTTTCAAGCGCATATCTCTATGAATACTGCTGATTGGACTTTGCAGATGAGTCCTTGTCAAGCCAGCCTTTTGGCTGACCAAAAAACAACATCAGTAGGGTTCACCTGATTTGCGGTTTGCAGATACTGGGAGTCTATTCCAGTAAGGAGGCAGCACAGGAAAAGAAGGATGCACTCATGGAGCAATACGGTGACCAGGGGCATGGAGACATCTTGGTTGGAGACACCTGGCACGGTGAGATTGACCTGGTGATCAAGCCAGCTGACCTTTTCCTTTGACAAGATGCCTGGAAAGCAATCAAGTCAGCATCCATGCACAACCCCTATTCCTAGGCGCAGTGTTTCGTAAGACATGGGTTCAACCCCCCATTTCTGTCCTTCAAATCATGTATTTTTAGTTGCTGAACCCAAAAATTCTCTGCCGGGCCAAACATGCATGAGCATCCTTACTCCTTGTCTGATTCGTACTCTTCGCAATATCTGGGGGTGGTCTAGCCCTAACAATCTGAGCGCCAACCGCAACGCATTTCTCACCTTATTTTACTAGGCTTTGAAGCTTAGAGTTTGTAGTTTACGTTTTGAAGTTAGGCAATCCCAGGCTTTTGAAGTTGCCAATGTCCTTGTGAATTGCTGCTGTACAGATGACTTGTCACCATCATTAGGCGGGCGTGATATCTAGCATTGGCTCAAAATTGCATGTAGTTCTTAGCGTGCCGCATACAGGACGGCGTAACACAAAGTCATCCTGGATCCTGTAGTAGCATTTTTGGTATGAGTGTGCTGGAACGCACGTAGAGCAGTGTGCAGTCATGGATCTCCTGGCTGTTGTGGGGCACCTGTCTTGTAACATAAATTATGGATTTCCATGCAGACATACATGACTGGATCCTGTTGGCAATGTTCTGACAAAGAATCCGTAATTGAGAGCAACGGGCGACGCACAAACGTACCTCACGTAACACCGCACGATTCAGAAGCTCACTGGAAGCAATCAGGCATGGAACTCAAGGTGCCGTATGCTCGGCTATAGCGCACCTAGGTACACCTCCACAAATGATAAGAAAAACAACATCAGCAGTTGAAATAGGTAGGAGCCTCTGGGCGGCTTCAGGCCGTCTGTCCGTCGAGACAGGGAATGCAGCGGAGTACCGTAGTATATTTCATTACACAGAGAAGCAGAATCATCAAAGCTCGACGAGTACCGTATTATATTAGCCATTCGGAGAGTCACGCGTCACGCTGGGCAAAAGTTCCTTACCGTGTCCACAATTATATTGTGTCACGCGTCACCCTAGGGGAAAAACCTCCAACATGGACGGAGAAATAATAAATGTCACGCGTGACGCTGACCCAAACAATTTTCCGAGGTGCCTGCGGCATCCTGTACCGTGGCCTTGCTTGCACATGGACCTACCTTGCTTGCACATGGACGAGGGATAACCCTGTACCCTGGCCTACTCATGGCACGCTGCATATGCAAGCCAGGATGAAAAAAACTGTCATGAAGGTAAGCATATATAGCCTATTGAACTTGCGGAAACCACAATTATTCCAAAATGCGCTGTCACGTACCGTCTGCCCCGTCTGGGGCCGGTTCAGGCAGTCATTGCTGTGTTTCAAGAAGGTGAAGGACATGACAGCTGTTGAAAAAGCCGCACATGATGAGAAAGAATGGAATCGCATTGATGATGACCTGTTTGAGAACCTGGAGAAAGAAGCAGCGCTCCTGGTAGATGTTAGTGACGTTGAAACAGGTGAGGTGGCTCAAGGCAGGGCACAAGCCGGGCGCAAGGAACCAGCAGGCTATGACCCGACCAAAGCTTCAACGTCCAAGTTCACGGGTCAACGCCGCTAACTGGACGGTACCGGTAGTGGTGTAGGATATTGCAATGGTCTCTTTGATATGGGGGTGATGATAGCCGTGCCTTGCTTGCACACGGACGTTAAATATGAGCATGATTGCACCTGAACTCTTGCAATGGCAGATGCTTGCTCATCACAGATGTACCTCCAAAATCTTTTCGCCTGCGGCACTGCTGATTTCAATCTCCTTATTGACGGAGAAATAATGAATGTGACACGTCACGTTTGGGCGATTTCTCCTTAATGACGGAGAAATAATGAATGTGACGTGTCACGCTTCGAAAAAAAGTTCCCAATGCCTATTATACTACGGTAAGCATCACATCAAATAAACAGTCACAAAGAGCATCCTTTGATTGAGGGGGTTCACATACCCGAAAATGCATGGGTTTTCGGGACAAAACGGGGGCCTAACCCCATTCTGGCAAAGCACTGTATAAAGGGTGTCATCATGGGCTCAGGTCGGGTCTATGCGGCGCGTAGCGTGCTCTCTCAGTACGTGCTCGATAAAGTCCCACGACCTTCCATGCGCTTGTACGCACTGCCAGACCCGGACGTCGATGGTAATGACACCAATACCACTCGCTTCCAGCAATCGTTCCCGCCACACTCGTACGCCAAGCGTTGCGCCACTCACCCTGCAGCCGCCACGCACCTGCTGATGAGTGTTGCAGAGTATAAAAACCAGAGAACGCAAAACCCCACCTCCTCACTCGCCATTTGCGTGCGATCCATCGCTGCGAATGCATGCCGATACGTGTCTTGAGTGATGGTAATCGTTCGACTGATTCCAAGTTGCAATTGAAGTTGACAACACCCTTGTGGCTGCTGTGTGTTGTCAAAAGATAGACCGGCATGAAGCTGTTGTTTGTGGATGCAGAAGCTCGGCCTCGCTGGACAGATGCAGGCGGTTTCGCTGAGGAGCAGGCAAGGATGATATGCAAGGACGGGTCAACAGCGGTGTAGCGTCCATGACACACAGATAAATGATATCCACACGAGGTTGCCACAAAAGTGTAGTCATCGAAAGCAGTACATAAAGAGCAACGTATGCCCACAGATGGCGAATATACGGACGAGCATTTGATATGCTCAGACTATCAAGGACCATGTATCCATGCACGCTGAACACACTATAAGTGTGATGAGGCACACATCATGTGTGCACTGATGAAGCAGCAGCATGGCCACCGGCTTTTGATTAAAACGGCGTACTTGCTCTTACACGAAACGATTTCACACTCAACAAAGACTTGAGATCGAGATAGACCACACCTGCACACCGCCACGCCTGGTGCCACCACCTCAACAGCAATGGCTGTGCACAAGTCTGCGTCATCAAAGCGCCGCTCATCATCATCGGCAGAGTGGGTCGACTGTCCTGCTTCTTGGGGATTGTGACTGCGGTGTTGCTGTCCAGGCCGCTGCTGCGCCCAGAGAGCTGCTGGCCTGTTTAAAACGATCAAAGGGATGTGCAGCATTCCCTCCCTGCAATCGTGCACGACGCGGTGCGCTCCAAGAATGTCGGCTGCAACTCCCGCAACCTGTGTGACCACACAATGGAGAGTCACACTTGCGGGAGGTTGCCTTGCATGGGCATGGGCGTGACGGCCGTCTGATCCAAGCAACCAGTTTGGCGTTTCGCTATACCGTGTCATTCGCGTTCCGGATGCCTGAAAAATGCATCAGATGTGGGGACAGAAGTGCAGGTCAAACCCCATTCTGGACAAGCGTTGAACTAGTTCCAACAATGGTATCTTGTGTGGAGCAGTGCTGAGCTCCGAAGACGTCGCAGCCTGGACACGAGGGAACATAGGGCTGTACAAAAACGTAGGTGGCTGCCCATTTGTTGCATCGGCAGCTACACATAGTAGCGGAAAACAGCACTTCTGGTACTCGGCATACGCTTTTGTACAGGCTTGCCTGGGGACAGGGAGAGCACCCGTTCTCTGACTGTGATGGCAACAAGTAATGCAGCTTTACAGCGCCACTGCATCCACATGGACATCGGCAACTCCAACGGCCACTCAAGAACGCGTGTGATGATGAGTTTTTACACAACGCTGTCCAGTGTCTCCCCATCAACTTTCCCCACGGCAATCCAGTGTGTCACCAGGTTGGGGTTCGACCGCCATTTTGCCCCCAGAATTCATGTTGTTTTAGTGTCTGGACCAAACATCACTCCGTGCGGCGAAACCCTGCGGCTATCGTCAGCAAACATGCCGCCCCCGCTGCTGTGCACCTGTGAAACCCCTTCCAAGCGCAGGCTTTTGCCAAACAGAGCGAAAACAGGGTCCAGACAATCCAGAAAAATCAAAAAAGTGTACGAGCTTTGGGGACAGAAAAGCGGGTCGAACGCCCCCCCTTCGAGTGCGGCGTGCACCACGCACCTCAGCCTGTGCAGTTCGGACTCTAGCATCGCCGGCGGGCGTGTGGAATGTGCAGGGGGCCGCGTGCGTGGTGGACAAGTGGGAGGATTTGCAGGCTCCGCAGCGCAGTATGGCATGTAGGAGAAGCTTCATGCCTGGATGTGCGTTTGCCCAGATAGCTCCCTTCAGCGCTGAATCAGACTGCAACAGTGTTGTCAAGTTCCATGTCACATGCATTGATTCCCAAGGAGTACATGGAATAGCCAATTTCCATGTGGACGAGGTAGTGTTGTTTGCAACAAAATACATCATCAACATGAGCAAGATTACTCGCAGATCTGCCACAGGCATGGGCATTGTGGAATGCGTGCACTGGCAAACGAACGCTGAAACCACTCCTTCAATTTGCTGTTCGGTTGCCTGAAGTCTAGCCTCATTGCATACACATATCCTATCCGCGGTACGTCCTGCCTACTGACCAGTACAACAGGCAGGGCGAACAACGACATTGTGGCGTTCAGCATGCGTGACGGTAGATGATGCTTCCATTTGTGGATCCCTAAGAATCTTCGAGCAGCCAATCGCCGATTCGAGCAGCCTATTGCAGGTACCTCAATTCCTTACAACTTTGTTGTGAAAGTTTTGTGCATCCCAGGGTGCGGAGTACGCACCCCATCGACGCTTTGCAAGCTCGCAAACGCCAGATACGCACTCTCCATGACCCAGCCAGGGGGCTGGTGCCCCGCCATACGCAGCCACGTGAGCTGCATCAACAGGGACACAACGAGTGTGCGGCTGCGACTGGGGGCCTCCAGCTGTCTGGGGAGCACCTCTCCGCTTTCATGCACTGCCTTTCCGTCGTGAGTCATCACGAAGGTCCACAGCGCATGGCCGACGTCGTCAACCCTGAGTGCTTCCGCATCGTCGCTGCAGAGGCGTGCTTGTGAGCGCCTGAATGCTCGGAGCACCCTTGCAGTTGCACCTGCATGCCGATGTCGGGGATGATGATGATGCATCCCGCCCGACGGGCTTGCCTGTCCCGACCGCTGACGTTCAATTAGCTGTATTATTCGAGCGTGAGCACTTTATTGCTTGGTAAACACTTTCTGGCATTGACCATGTGATGTGCTGATGATACACCCCAACCGCTGAAGTTCAATGAGATGTACTGTTTCAAACGTGAAAACTCGCCCATTTCCGCCTGAGCCGAGTAGTTACCTATGTGACGTAATGATGATGCATCCCACCCGCTGACGTCGAATGAGCTGTTCTGTTTCGACTGTGAATGTCTGATTGTCTTCAGCCTGCGCCGACTAGTTCCTGATCTTATCTATGCGATGTAACGATAGCACATCTTTCTATCGTTGTCGATGTGGATGCGGCAGTGCTTTTGGCAACCCCAGGTACTGCTTGATGACCAGGCGGACGGCGACAATGCGCACATCCACACCTTGGTATCCAGATGGACATTAGCACTGCCGTCGAAAATGCTTTTTGTTTGCGACGTGAGATATGAGCGACGCAGATGGCAGGGGACACCTCATGTAATTACGGTACTTTACTGATGGTACTACATCTGGCTGCCGTCACCGTGTGCGACCCTGCCAAAGGGTCTCTTCAGACTGTTTCAAATAGTTAAGAAACACGGCCAAAAAGGGTTGTATATAGCTACGATTGATGCAGCATGAACACTCATTCGCAATCGGTGAGAGCGAGCGGCCTGCATGCGCACCCAAGGTTGCCTCATCATCAGAGGACCCTGGCGCATTTGAGCGGCGTTGTTGGGGCACATGCGCCTCGTCATGATCGTCCTTGTCACCATCGTCGCCCCAGGCGCTGGGGTCCACCCAGAGCGGGTCCTCACGCCTTGCCCCAGGCAGGTGCTCGTGTCCAGCCTGCGATTGTACTGTGGCATTCAACGCGTGTTTCGTTGCAATCGGGTGCTGATCCAGCCACTGTTGGACCTTGGTGGTGGTCCATGCCCCTGAGCTGTTGCCTCGAGTGGACTGATTCAAGCTCGCCTCATGCCCCTGGTGAGCTGCAGAGGGGTCTGATTCAGCTGTGCCTGATGCTCCCACTTGTACACTCTGCTGCTGCGTCTTGCTTGAGCACCCGCGATCAGATGCACATGTACTTGTGTTCTGCTGACTGTCTGGTGACTGGGCTCTGCAGAACACCGTTTGTCGTTTGGTCCGTGAGGCTGTGGCTCTCAGTTTGTGTGTCAGCGGTTTGTCAGACTGTGCAATTTGTGGCTCCGGATGCCAAAAAATGCATGGCGGAATATGCATATTGATATGCTACCGCACCGGGCAACACTCAGCATGCTCAGCAGTTGCACAACGGCAGAACTACCTGTTGTAGGCGGCAATAATGGCATCTTGCAAAGCGCAGGGCATGCCTGAGAAGGTTCGCATGATGACGGCAATACGCATTTTACGACGCCGCCGCATCCAATGGACAGGATCAACCTGCTGATAAAGGACATACTGTGGCCACAGGCGGGCTGCGGTGTATGCTACAGTCATGTGGGGGGCACGCGGTTCAGGGGTGCGGGCCGCCGAGGGCCTATCTGGCTGAATCACCCCACGCCACGCATCTTCGTCTTCGTTCTCGCCGTCAGCCGTGTCATGGCGTACTTGCAGCATCTGGTGCACGCGTTCCCGAAGACTCGTGCCTTGCACACCCCGCGGTCCCACCTTCGCACGCATCCGGCTCACGAGATCGTCGTCATCCAGCGCCGCGTCCTCAAATGCATAGACGACGGCACTTTCATCCTCCTCAGAGCCAGAGCCCCAACCCCAATCCCCGCCGCCGCTGCATTCAGCGCTCGCGTCCTCCAGCTTGATGCGCAGCTTCCCGAGCCCGGATTGCCGCCTTCGTATCGAGGAATGCGCGCGTTCGGTGCGCTGTTGTGCCGCCGCAATGCGCGCATGATCGTGCGTCCGGTCACGCAGGTTGCCGAGAGGACGCTGTGCGTGCTGTGCAACGTGCGTGTCGCGCAAAGCGCGCTGAGCTGCGGCAATCTCACGATTGCAGTGCTTGTGCAGCGAGAGGGTCTCAGTAGCGCCCATCTCGTGCACAGCGTGAGCGATGAGCAGCGCTCGGGCGGCGATGGCGTTGCCGTGATGCAGGAGCAAGCTGCGCTCGGAGTCTGTGAGGAGGAGGAAGCTGGCGTTCATGGCGGCGTTGCTGTCTCGAGTGGCGGCTGCTATACGTGACTCGGCTGCTGCGCTTAGCTGCTTGCAGGAATGATCCAGTCGTGCGAAGCCACAGAGAACGGTGCAGAGACCGCGCACGGTCATGCTGGCTACATTGCGCATGCACCACTGCATTGAAGAGACGTCGCTGAGCATTGTTCGTTGGTGACCTCTCAGCCGACGCGAGAGGGAAGCATTGAGATACTGTCTTTCTCCAGGTAGCTCTTGTATAGTGCACAAGTGATTGATACTCTGGGGACAGACAGTTTCTCAACAGGGGGTTCTAAAGGAGAGGGGCTCCTCAGCCCGAGAGGCTCTTACTTGTGAACTCACAAAAACCGCTGATGATAATGGTAGCACTGATTCCCAAGTAAATGACTTGTGTTGCCAATGTCCATGTGATGTGGTAGCTCATTGAAAACGTACATCATCTTGACACAGAAATTCAGCCGCGTTGTTACTCTGTTTGATAACTGTGGCACAAATTGAACCCTGAAGAGAAAGTTTCCTTACTGCTTGCCGTAATCTGCCATCCCATGCACTGCCATGGTCTCTCACGGCGTAGGGCACTCACCAGTACGCCCCTCTGTAGTTGCAACGGACGGCGTTCAAGAGCATTACATCATAACATTCACCTCTGTGCTAGCGGCGCAAATCTTGGTGTTGAAGAGTACATGACCAGCACTAAACCCTGTGCCAGTATGCATGCAACGCATTGGAAGATAGTGCATCCTCAGCCCACCTGTGTGCGAGCATGCATGCAGTTGATTGTAGAAAGGCACATCAAAAGCATGCCAGTACGTCGCCAGAACGGGCTTTGACCCCCCTTTCGTCCCGAAATCCATGTGTTTTTGGGCATCTGAAGCCAAAAAATCAGAGGGTCTGGCGAATCGGCAAAAGTGCAGCACGCACCGCTGTGGTAGCCCGCAGCAAGTTTTCGTTTCGGATGCCGATCCCGCCCAGGCATAGATGCTGCTGCTGATGTCCTGCTCGTCGACTAGCGGAGGGCTCGAATCGGGGCGCTCGAGGTCCATTTGAATGAGTTGAGCCAGTCTCTCTGCGCTGGACACCACAACTGCCACTGCTGCATCTGAGCTCGGCTTGAGCACCGGAAGGCTTGTCAGCACGTTTGCAATCGCCTGCGAGCGCAAGGCTTCCCTCGGGCACTTAATGATCACGATGTAGCTTTGTACCGTACTCTCGCATCCGCATGGACATTGGCAGCTCTATGCACCACTTGGGAATCAGTGCTACCATTATCATATTGTTTCCAAGCATGCTTTAATATGGAAAGAACACGCGTGTGTGCAACGTACTGTACGCCAGCGCTGGCGGCAAGCAGCATTGCAGGGGGTGCTCATTCATAGTGGGTGTGTCGCACATGCCTGGCCCAGGAGGCCCACGAGGCCCAGGAGGACCAGGAGATGGAGGAGCTTGCTTGTCCATAGGCAGCACATCCTACTCTGCCCCTGACGCCCCAGGGTACCAGACGGCACGGCCTTCTGGCCAGCGACATCAGAGAGCACAACTGCCAGGACACTGCATCAGTGCTTTGCCAATGTGGAAATTTGCTTCCCGAAGGAAGTCAGGAGTGTCAGACTCGTTTGAGCTATGTGGTACACTGAATGGGGTCCCAAAAAACGGATGGTGGACGGGGAAGTGAGGGAAGGGAGGGATGGAGGTAAACCTGAGCACGTGTGATTTGCGGTAGAAGGTCGTCGAGGCGAGCCAATAGTGGGTCCAGCGAGTTGGGGGTTTTGACCCGCATGGATCCCATGGCCCACACAACGTTGGAGACATCCTGCGGCTGGAGCTTGTGCACGGCAAAGACCGCCCTGCGCACAAGCGCCTGGACCACAGCGCTCGGCTCCATGCCACCCTCCAATCGCTCTCCCACGTGCCACCTCAGGTGTGCCAGCCCCGTCAGCAGCATCGCAATCTACACCGCACGCACGCATTTGACCTCACTGGGTGCGTGGCTACTGCAGGCTGTCACAGCTTCCATCAAAGGTGTGATAGCGTTACATGATGTGCCAAGCTAAACAAACAGCACGCATGCTTTCGAGCTAACTGAATGCGTGGCTCCTGCAGAGTGTCACAGCTTCCAGCAAAGGTGTGATAGTGTTTCAGGCTGACCAAATGAGAATGTCCAAGAATAGTTCTATCGAGCTCTCTGACTGGTGGCGGGAAGCGGTAAGGGTAGGTGGCATTGTGATTACATGAGCCACGAATGAGGTTGACGACCTTCGATGATATACGCATGCGAGGAGACCATCGAGCCAGATTTTATTACAGAAACACCCAGCAATCATTTAGCAAAAGCAAAGGATACCGCACAATCATCGATCAGCATTCTCAGAAGGCTTTGATTGCGTCCCGATGATACATTGATTTATGAAGTGAAGACAAGCAGCGCAGAGGATTTGATGCAGCAGATCAGTGGCCTGGTGAATTGGCCGGTCATGCACTCCACATTGCATTCGTATCGTATGAGAGAGCACACATCGGCTGGCTCAAAGAGGTATGCGAACCGGAGCGTGGCGGCCAGCAAGCCCCGCCGAACGTGGCGATCAACGGACAACGGCCACCGCAGCCGCGTCTGAAGGCGCCCGAGGGCCCAGATGCTCAAAGCTAGGGCCCTGCGGGCATGTGAAGACGCCCCGAGGCGCTTCTCAGCGCCGTGGGTCTTGTGGTCGGCTGCGAATTCCTCCAGTTCGGAGATACCGCGCATCAGCAGGTGAAGGCAGGCTGATATGATGGACTGCTGTCGCTCAGCTGCGCTCGAGAGCGCCCCTGTGCTGACCTCGAGGTCATCTGCGGCCCGATGCACCACGAGTGAGCTCGGCGCAAGCCCGCCCTTGAGTGTGCGTGAGCGTCTCTGTCCCTGTAGAGCATAGTAATGCCATCATCGGCAGTCGAAAGAGAACCACCGGCATTCTGGCTTCCACAAGCCCCCAGTGTCCGGGTGCCCCAAATCGGGGGGGCTCTTGGGTTGTCAGTTGTCTGTTTGCTGCGTTGCGGCTTCGCTTATCAAGTAGCTTACGTCAGCCAAAACAATCAGGGGCCGAGTCCGACCTTGAGTGCACGAGGCTGCCCCTGCACTGCTATGGACAATGCGTGGGTTCATTCAAAACGGCTCTATATCGGCTTTCGTGACTGTTTGACCTTGCCGAAGGGTTTCATCAGACGGCAATGCAGATCAAGTAGCTGACGGCAACCAGACGAAACAGGGGTCGGCACTGACAGTGGGCGGCCTGCACACCAGATCGACCTTGCTTATAAGACCATGACTATTCAGTTCATATCTTGCATCGAAAGATATCGCAGTGTTAAACATCAAGGTGCCTCATCAAGTTTCCAGTTATTCGCCAGACCCTCTGATTTTTCGAGTACAGATACCCAAAAATACATGAACTCTTGGGACCAAAATAGGATGGAAACCCACTCTGGCGAAGCACTGCTACGTTGCGCAACAGTATAAGGGTGAATGCAGCGAGCGAGGACTTCCGCCATCACTAACCAGGATCTATCATCACCAAACTGGGTGTTTTCGGGCGCCCTGGATTGCAAGATGGCTGGGTCAGATGTTCCTTCTTGACTTGAGAATATTGAGTGCCAGACTGGTGCTGGATTACAGCATGTGCTGTGCCTCACTTTGGGCCCATTACTTTTCACACAACTGGGTCGATGAAGAGTGGCTAAGCGTCTTGTATCAAGCTACCGAGTGCATTTCCAGCAACATTGATCCAGAATGGCAAGAGAAGTTTAGAAGTTGTTTAGTAGAGTTGGTCAAGTCTTTGTGCTATGCATTGGCAGAATTGGCTGTTCTAGCTGTGGTATAAAATGTCCACAACATCTCCTATTCCATATGTAAAGCAATGGGTGGTTTCTACAGACATGCCCACTGATGCTTGATTTTCTTGTGTAATGTCAGCGCGTGACTGAACGAACATGGCGCCGACGTTGCCGTGATGCTTTGCACCGTGAATGACAACATCCAAGGAGATACGGGTCTAGCGCTCGACCGGTGCAGAACGTACCAAGAGATTTCGGTCCGGCAGTTGCGCAAGGGTTTGAAGCAGCGTCGATGCGTTAACGGCATCAAACGTGTCCATTTTATGCATCAATATGGCCTCGAGCTCCTCCCAGTGTTCGCATATGAGAAGGCGCATGTTTACAGCCTTTCGTGCCTCATGTTCTCGCTTTCTCAGAAACCCGTCCTTGCGTTCTCGCTGAGCGCTTGCTTTCTGTGCCTGCGATACGCGACGCGGCTCCCCGCGTTCGTTTTCCCACGGCAGATCTCCGCTTGCCAGTCCACGCTCAGCTTCTCTACACCGCCCATCGTCATCCTGTCGGGCTTCGAGGCGTGCGAGGCGTTGCTGCTGGCCTGTCCCGTAAATCGACGTCAAGTCCAAGTTGCGATCTAATCGCCCGAGTTGAGATCTGTCAGTTGCAGTCTGCCCAGGCAAAGAGGAAAGTATTGGCAGCGATGCGGATCCAGCAACGCACTTGCGGCGTGCAGAGTTGTTGGCAAGGAGTGCGGGGTCTCGAAGTCGTGTCGTATTGGGTGTCAGCATCCGGGAGTGCCCAGATATCGCTCGTGCAGTGCACTCCAATTGTATTTTTCCAGCAGCAGATGGCGTGTGCTTGAACGCCTCACGTTCAAAGACAGCAGGGCCGATATCCTTGCGGTGCCGCTTTTGCCAGGTTTCTTCAGGCCAATGCACATCGACCGGTGGCTGTGGGTCTGGCACGGCGTTCGGACACAACGTCACATTTCTATGAGGACGTATCTGGATCTTGACATCCGAATGTAACGCGTTGCCGGCCTTGCGACGTCGACTGGCAATGTGTAAGAGCATGCCGTCCTGGTCGTCAGCGCAGAGGAGCACATCCTGGACTATGCAAGCGTCGCGGCAGCTCTAAATTCACACGGCTTAAACACTCTATGCATTTTAAATACATGTCATCACAGTTCATGTCCATGACTGGATGCAGAGGTGCATGTGAAGCACTGGCAAGCACATGCACAACTCAGCAGTGTACGTGGACAGCGCTAAGTCTGGGCGACCATCTGCATGAATTGTACCGATGAATTTGACCAAACCGAAACCCTTGGTGGATCTAGACAATCATGACTGTAAAGGCCTGTCTGTTGCATCATCAGGGTAGTAAAAAGCCGATCAAGCACAACCTACAAACTGCATGGCGGTGCTCCAGGGATGCATCAGCAGGAGCTTCAGGGTGCATGGGATTGCAATTGCATGGGCTGGTAGCCAAAAGCTGTTGAGACCCGGAGTCGATGACCACAAGTCTGGTGTTCAAGTTCAAATGTTCCGAGCACTAGGCTATCTACGAATAGCTTGGCGGATGAGTTCGAGCTGGTTCGAGTTGAACACGTTGGAATAGGTGCGAGCTTGAGTCTGTCCTGGATAGCCGCGTGACGTTGTGTTCTGTTCAATGCTTGATCAAACGTGAGGTGCAGGGCTGCTTTTGGTGCTATATCGACTCGTGTCAATCAAAGCGTGATTTGCAGGCGGGTGGTCTGGAAAACGTGTCCTCCTGTTGAGTTCCTAGGCATGCGTGTGTGCGCGACTGGGAGAAGCGTAGCACGCATCATGGAAAGCATGCGCATTCTCGCCTTAAAGTCTTGCCTCGGATTGTAGTGGTGTTCTGTTGTGTAGTTCGCGGACATGCCGGCGACCACCCAAACATGCTCGCCTGATGCCCCAGTCGCCCAGAGCGCTGATAACTGGGTGCAATGTGATCGATGTGGGAAATGGCGCCGCGTTGGGGCCTCAGTGGTGGACATGCTGGACGACAACTCGAACTGGTTTTGCGAGGACAATCCTGACATCGCTCACAACAGCTGCACGCAACCTCAGGAGCTGACGAACGAAGAGATCGATCGTGGAAGAGAAGAAGATGATGTTCTGGAAAAAGAGCGCCGAAGACGGCAAAGGAGGCCCGCGGTTTGGCAGCTTGTCAGGTATGCTGGCTCAGCTGGCATGTTTGTGATGTATTGCTTTCTCACCGTGCTTCCTTCTGCGTCATGTTAAAAGGATCACAACGTTAGTTGATGACATTTTTGTGAATTCCAAGAGCATTTACTTGTCCGGCCATACAGGAAGTGCTAGCCTATGGCAGGGCGTGCGTTGCGTCAGTGCTGCACTGCAGAAGCAGTGCAAAGAGCCCTTTCGCTGCCATTTGTTGCTGTTTGATGTGCGAATTCATCAAGTTCGGTGTGCTGATGATGTGGATATGGAACGCACAACTGGTGCAAAGCCACCCAGCCCACCTATCTTGGCTATCGTGAGGAAACGCACACTCGTATGGCACGGTTTGACGCTCGAGATGGCTTGCAATGCGAACCATGTTATTTTCTTTCCGTTGATGGCTTTATTCAAAGGTCTTCTTTAGAGGGCGTGGTGATGTCTTTTTCCCCGACACATCAGGGCAAGCATTTTACCCAGTTTTCTCGATCACACCCGCACGCAGGATTCAATATGGATGTCACTTATTACCCACATTTGAGGCTTTCTTTCCTGTGGAAAACCATTGCTTAGCAGCTCCTAGATTTCCAGCCGCTGATCGTCGGTTCAACCATAGAATGTGCCTGTGCATTGTATCACGATTACCAAGAGCACCCTTGAATGGTCCCCATTCGAACTCGTACGGCATTGAGCGCTTTGCCATCAGGATATGCTTGCAAGCATGCATAGGGGTTGCGCAAGGCTCTTGCCAGCGAAAGTCGCTGCTCGCCTTGTCGGATAGCAGTCTCATTGTTCATGCATTTATGGTTCAACTTATGTCCAGTTATGTCTAGGTGATAACAATTGTATATGCCAAGATCTCAGCATCGCAACGTCTATCATGCAGTGCAAGCCAAAGGTTGCTGCGTGGACACCTGCCGGTTCGAACGAGGGGTCCAGCGGCATGCACCAATTGTGGGTTGTTAGCATATAAGGATATGCAAACTGTGAAAAAGTGCTCGCACTGTCCTGCAAGCGGACTGTGCATGATGTTCTTTGGACAGTAGAAGAAAGGTTTACAATATTGCGAATGAATGCTGCACCCTTCTTTATTCCTGAAGACAAGGCAGGCGTCGTGAAATATGTGGCAATGGCCATGATGGGCCCGTGGTCATGATTGAAGAGGGGGTTAGCTCCTGTTCCAGCTGCAAACAGTTTTCCACCATCAGCTACTCTGGCGCGCTGTCATGTGGCACACATACCTTAGCCATAGTGGTCAGGGTCACAGCTCCACCAAGAGCGATGCGATGCTTACGACTCAGGTCGTCGTTACTGGACTCAGCAGTACTATGTGGCGGTGCTTATGATCGAGCCTGTGAAACAGCATAGGTTTTGTACCGAAAAATGCGGATGTCAGTATCCTTTCGTGGTTTTGATCTTGCCAACGTGCATCGAGCGTGCACTTTGGTTCAGCCTGACTTATGACGCATCTGGCTGTTGCAGGGATAACATCTACACGCATCGCAAGCAGAAGAAGCTCTATGAAGATGACATCATGGTGTGTGCGTGCCGGCCAGCCCCCCCCCCATCAGCTGTCATCCCAAAGGGAGTCAGCATAGCGTGCGGGCACAACTGCCTGAACCGAATGCTCAACATCGAGTGCATCTCCGCGTTCTGCCCTTGCGCCAAAGAGTGCAAGAACCAGCGGTTCACGCGCAAGCAGTACGCGAAGCTCGAAACTCTCCGGGCTGGGCTCAAGGGTTTCGGCCTCTTCACAAAGCAGGCACTCAAGAAGGGGCAGTTCATCATCGAGTACGTGGGCGAGGTGCTTGACGAGGACGAGTACGTTCGGAGAAAGGAGTATTATGGCTCCGTTGGGCAGCGGCACTACTACTTCATGAACATCGGCA
Organism: Nuphar pumila; assembly: GCF_984573655.1. Classification (NCBI taxonomy): domain Eukaryota; kingdom Viridiplantae; phylum Streptophyta; class Magnoliopsida; order Nymphaeales; family Nymphaeaceae; genus Nuphar; species Nuphar pumila. The sequence continues at coordinate 12,094 of NW_028323720.1, read as the reverse complement.
ATGGAGAGGTGCGTGGGTTTGTTGTCGTCGTAACTCAGTGCCAGATTGGGGTTGCGACCCCTATTTCTGCCCCAAATAATGATGCACTTTCAGGGATATTGACCCACGATGCAAACTGCCTGGCAAAGCACTGTTGTAACCTGTCGGCAACCAAGATGTGAGTAGGCTAGACTTTGTGAACAAGGCACTCGTCATCGCAACCTACTGGCGGAGGAGAGGTGAGGAGGCTAAGGATTTGGGTTGGGGTTCAGCTTATCGAGCAAAGTGAGATGTGCTGTGGGTTCAATTACCTTATTGGCATACGGAGAGGTTGTGAAAGCTGTTTAGGAGGAATGAGGGGGGGATGTTTCACGCCTGCTTTGTGACTGCGGCATTGATCACGGTCAAGAGCATGCCCTCGCTGTCGTGTTGCGCTGCATCCAAGCCTGTACAGAAGCGTAGGTCTGGTACCGAAATTGCTGAATTTCCATTCCTGATTGAGCAGGTGCTGACCCTGAAAATGTGCAGGCAGCATATTCTTTTGTACACCACCCCAAGTGCACCACTGTTCATCCACAACACTGCCGCTTAGCGGCACATGCATCGGCGTGCAGGTGATCGACGCCTGCCGAAAAGGCAACCGCGCCCGCTTCATCAACCACTCGTGCGAGCCAAACTGCGAGACGCAGAAGTGGGTCGTCAAGGGGGAGCTCGCGATTGGGCTGTTTGCGATCAAAGACGTTCCGGCCAACTGCGAGCTGACTTTTGACTACAACTTCGAGCGGTACGGCGACAAGCCGACCAAGTGCCACTGCGCTGCCGAGACGTGCAGGGGCTTCATCGGCGGCAGTGCAGACCGGTACGAGGGGCTGGCCGTGGATGATGCTGCTCTCCTGGGGGAGGACATTCAGCCGATCATGGTGGGGAACGAGGTGAAGGAGACGGTGCGTCTTGTTGCATATTGGCATCCACATGCACATCTTCGACTCCAAGCGGAACTCGGGACATTGTGTGATCCGATGCTTCAGTGCTTTCGCCTGTGTGTTCCGTTGCACCTGTCACTGCGCAGGGACCACCACTGCAATCTGGACCTCGCATACTCCATGATGATGATGTTGTTCGTCCAAGCATGTGATGAAACCATCAGTCAAGGCACCCACCAGACGTCAAGCAATGATAACCCTGTCTTCAATCCCACCTACCAACCACAAGAGCTTCTGCGAGTGAGTGTGTTGTTCAACCACTTCAGCCACAATACCTGCTGAGGTCGCAACACTGACGTCGCAAGGAGCGCAGGTGCAGCTTCAGATGACAGTGTCAGTATTTGTTTTCAATTTAGCGGACTCATACATTCATTCCGGCCATGCATGCTTGCCAACATCTGAAGGGCATGAAACTGGTCAACAGTGCACTCAGCTTGCAATTGCTGATTGCGTGCATATGTGTTGTTATCGTTGTTCATCATGCAAGATTTGCTGCGGTGCAGGACTTGGAGGTCGTGCTCGATCACTTTGTGGGAATCAATCTGGACCTGGCCTACTCAAAGGCTGTCAACAGTCGTTTACGGGACATAGCTATCGCACAGGGGTGCCGCTGGCAGAGCGATGATGAGGACGATGAGTCAGCGCATGACGAGTCCGCCCTCACCGACCTATCAAAGGTGCGCCAAACACCTGCTGAACACCCTCGCTAGGGTTGGTATCGTAAGCTTTGAGCAATGGATACATGTCACTCGAGGCAATTGTACCCGAACCAGCCTGGCACTCTCGCCTGACCTGACACTCTGCCTTCTCCATTCTCTACCCTGCAAGAAAGCCGTGGCTTACCATCAAGCAAAAATCAGCTATCATTAGCATCATGGGGACGATGTGAAATCAACGAAGTAAACCACCAACGTCAGACCCGAGCACGCGTGTGGTCTGCAGAGCGTCTTTGCCGATGCTGCGCCAGGAGTCTCTGTGACCGACCACGAGATGAGTAGCCCGCCCTCGAGCTCGCGCAAACCGAATAAACGCCCGATTTCGGACGACCCCTCAAACAAGCGGCCCAGCAAGGCAGCAAAACCGGCCGCCGCCACATCCAAGGCGGCAGCACGCAGCGCCCCAGACGGCCCCAGCTCGGAAACACCAATGGATGCCGAAGAAGACGCTGAAAGCGAGGATTTGGAGATCAGCGAGTCCGAGGCTTCTGGAGTCACACTGGCCGAGGTATGCAGTAGTTGCAGCAGTGCTTTGCCAGACCCTCTGATTTTGTCAGGTCCAGATACCCGAAAAACACATGAATCCTGGACGAAAATGGGGGTGTTAAAATCCATTCTGGCGAGGCACTGATTTGCAAAGGTGGTAAAGTTTGACAAGTCCTCGAGCGCTGTGCGGTCTGAGCTCTCTCAGTAGACGTTTGACTTCGGTGGTTGCAGTATGTCGCTCGTATTGTAGTAGCCACGCACGACTGGAAATGGCATGCGTAAAGTCAGCTTTAGGACCCTGTGAGAACAATGATCAATCTTCCATAGCAGAGCATGTTGTTCGGGGATGGCACTCAGCGTATTCGCGCTCACTCTTTTTGCGAAAGCGCGAGCCTTTGCGTGAGCTTTCGTGGCACACAGCCACGCTGTTGGAAGGTCAAGATGCAATTATCGCTTGCGCTTGTACAGGAAGCGGAGGAGGATGACTGGCTGGACTCGGTGGATCGTTATAAAGAAGCCCCTGTGGCGGAACCGGTCCCCATGAAACCCAAGCAGCGGCCAAAGCCACCCGCCAAGCCACCAAAGGCGCCAAAACCGGGCACCAGCGCCTCAGCGGACACCCTTAGAAAAGCTGCGTCATCGGAGCCTGTTCGCCGGACATCCCTGCAGCTACCTCCCCCCCTCCCTCCACTCGCCGCGACGAAAGCTGCTGCCCCCCCCCCGGGTGTCGGCCACACCCCCCCTTCTCGCGCCCATGGCGGCAAAAGCGGCCGCCCCAGGCCCTGTCCGGCCGTCCTCTCCCCTCCTCACATCTGCACCTACGGATCAAAAGCCGAAGCTCCCCCCGCTGCAAGCGCCAGCAAAGCCCACACCCTCTCCTCTTGCCGCCGCAGATCTTGCCCCCCCACACCCCTCGCCGCGATCCACGGAGCCACGCGCACCTGCTGATACTGCCCCAGGGCCAGCCGATAATGCGACCCTTCATAGTTCTCCGGTGGCGCCGCCAGCCCCCCCTCGACGCCGCATAATAAAGTCACCGGGAAAGAAGCTCCTGGCGGTGATGAAGGCGCACCTCAAGCCCGTCGAGGGCCTGGAGAAGGGCGCCGCAAACCGCAACAGCGAAGCGCTCCCCGCACTCGCAACTCCGCCAATGCGGGTCCCTTCGCCGGAGGCCTCGGAGCACAAGGATGCTGGGAGGGAGGGCGCTGCTCCGGCCCCGGTGCCGTCCCGCCCACAGGAGGCGACGCCAGACGCCGCCATACCAAAGTCCCAGCCTGGCGTGTCCGCTCTGAAGCGGGTGATGCCGCTGCAACCGCGCTCACGGCAGCCCGGGGCGCTCCTGGGTGCCCTGGGGGGCACCGCGCCTGCGGACCGAGGCGCCCGCAAGCGCTCCGAGGTTGACCGCAGGATGGACGCGCTCTTTGACCGCAACCGCCGGATAAAGAAAGACTCGGTGATCTCGTTTGTGAAGCTTTTCAACATGTGTGACATCTCCCCGGCGAATAAGGACGACGCGCAGGTGCGGTCCTTCTCGGCGGCTATCCGCCGCTGCTCATTGAGCAGCTTCCTGAGCGCACTGAATGGTGATGCGTCCTTTTATTTGTTAAGGAATGGAACCGTCTTCCACATGCATTCACCACATGTACATTGTGCATAGGCAAAACAAGTATAGAGAGTAACTTTCGATACGTGATTTGCATGCTCGAGTGCTGTCTGTAGCACTGATCGAAGTCAAGCTTGTCATGATGCTCATCTTGTCATGAGATTGTACATATGGGGTCCACTCGTTGGCAGTCTCACCTCCTTGCTAGATTTTCAAGAGGGGTTTTTGGAAGTTGTGGACGCCCAATCACCTGTTCTCATCGCCAAAATCACCCTTTTGCCATGCAAGACACCCTTCGACTTGAAATAGGCTTACGCAACTCGGCCACTTGCAGGACGGTCAAGTCCTGCAGCCCTCGAATCGCAACAAGTATAACCTGGAGACAGAGAAGCAGCTTACTTCCCGCCAAAAGGCACGCTTTGCGGACCTTCAGCTCCTTCTGGACCGCGCCCTTGCCACAGCCGTCTTAACCCTGCAGAAGGAACTTGTCCGTTGTGGCATTCTCTCTCGCCTCATGTGGTGCATCGGCCACAACTTTGGCTCCGGCTACGCCCCCGTAGTCCGCAAAGTGCTACGCGTAGTCGAGCACCTCCCGTTCACGGCCGAAGACATGTACACGCGGCGGTCCGCTCACGGCAGCTTCGCGGATCTTCTCAATGACTTGTCGACCCATTTCTGCGATTACGAGGCGAAGAAACGTGCCACGGTTTTGCTCCACCGCTTCAAGCCGCCCCCTGGCTACGGTGGTGGGCCGTCGAAAAGACGAGTCAGTACAGCTGATATCGCGCCCTCACACAGCCTCGGAGGCGTCCGTGGGAGCTCAGAGGCGTCGCGCGCCGCTGACCAACAACACACCAGACCTGAGCGGTTTGTCGGGAGCGATGCTGGCGCCTACCGGCGCACGTCAGAGGGTGTGCTTGAGGGCAGCATGGACAGCGAAAGGGGGGGGGGGAGGATGCGGAGGAGTCTACCACAGACGCCGGACACAGCACTGATGCCGCCCCACATGCGGGGCGCGGTGGATTCCAGTGGGGGCGTGCGCGGCACGGGGGCGCCCCGCCCAGTCAGCCCTCACCCATACAGCTCTGCGCAGCCTCTTGCCAGCTCGGACACACCCGCAAATGAGCATGCTGCATGCACAGGTGAGCCTTGTTGCCATGAGAGTTTCCAGTCAAGAAGCTCTGCACAAGCTTGCGGCCCCGCTTCTCCATCTGACCGCTTCCACATGGCCATTGGCAACTCCACACTACCACTCTGAAATTTCAGCTTCATTTGCCCAGTTGTGCATTCCTAATGCACTGACTCACACCAGTGTGCCAGATCCTGTTTGGTCCCTCGGCGACAATACACTTGGGTTTGCAAGACATCATGTGCTCACATCATCACGGACCGTATCCAGTGCAGACCATGTGCCTTCCTGTTGCCTGTTATCCAGCCACCTGAGCGTGATGCCCTCTCTTTGCAGAACAGGGTGCGTCTTCGCTTGGCGATCGGACTGGTAGCCATGCCAATATGTTCTGGGACAATCCCGCGCACGGCCAATCCATCTCCCACCCTCAGGAGCACTTGCACGCAGCCAACGCAGCCTTGGACCATCACCACAACAACCTCACCCACCGCAAATCAAGCTGGGACAAGCTGAATGACAACGGCGCAAACCACCACGTCTACGACACATCGCTGCCCCCTCCACAACTCGCGCTCCCCCCTCCGCGTCTGCCAGTTCTCCAAATGGAAGTCCCTCCCCCCCCCCTTGAGGGCGCTGTCTGCGGGCCCCGAACAGCCCCGGAACCCTCCCAGGCGGAGCCGTACAGTCAAGTCCGGCCTGCGTGGGCGGCTGCTTGCGCCGCAGAGGCTTTTTCAATCTTCAAGCGATACCCCAAGCGCTTTGAGCCTGTCCCCGTCTCGGACGAGGCATGCGGCCAGAAGATCGACCTCATAGAGGGCCTGCTGTTGGGCGTCTACAGCTCACGCACGGACCAAGCATCGCGGGCCGCGCACACGCAATACCCGAGGACGGGGGCTCCCACCCCCCTGCCGCCATCCCATGACACGTGGCCTGCCGCCTCACAATAGGCCAACCCTGTGACTCGGCTTGCCTTTGACCGCTCTGACACCTCAACTGCGGCAGCTTACGTTCGATTGTCTTACCCAGTGCATGCCTGTGTAGTTTCCGCGATGGCAGATCCGGCATATCTGTAGAGGGGATCTGCCGGTCAGAAAACCTCACTGCCGGTGTGAGTGACTGCAGCTCTGAATGATGCGATCTTGACTAGGACAGGTGTTTGGGTTATGAATACTCCCAGAAGTTCTGTCTCTTGTTGGGAATTGCGAGGGCAATGAAATGCTAGTCGGCAGCATGTGTCACCACCTCCCTTGAGCCCGTTGTGAGGGTGGTCATGACGATGATCAAGTATCTCTGACGACGCCACGGCATCCTCACGAACCTTGACGATTCCTGATGCAACTTGGGAATCAGCATAATCAGTACCACGGAGAGGTACTCATGTTGCCTTCCCAAACATGCCACCATTGCACATTCTGTGGCGAACAGCGACGACTATCAACTGTGAAAACGCATACCATCACCTCACAACTGCGTCTGACGTCGGTTTAAGGGCACGGCTCGCAAGAGCTTGGGGTTCGGGGTTGGAAGTCGATCAAGTGCTCTGGGGCCCCAGGATAGGGGGGTATGGATGATTGCACACATTCCTTGTGTGTGATAGGTTCCCTAATCATCATGATCACTACTACCAATCAGATGTCACTTCGATTACCTTCGGGTCCTCATAGGCAGGTGCGAAGTGGACGGTCTTGCGAACCCTGGCAAGTCTGAAGGCCCGAGACAAGTCATACTCGGACCGTCCTACACGAAGATGGAGCTGCGAGAAGGCAAGACCACGTGATGGGAAGAACGCCCATGCACTGATGATATGTGGATATGTGGTGGCATGCATGGCGGACACTGGCCTTTGTGAAACCAGTGCCCTGCACGCAAGCCATGATAGTACTTCCAGTGAAGTAGACACATCATGGATCTTTCAAGAATCACGGTAACTTCCTCGTGCACACCTCCAAGGCTATTTGGTCCCATAGTCGAGAACTCCGGAGCCGTATCTGCCAGGGTGCAAAATTGATGCCACTGCACACTCAGGTGGAAAGCGTGATGAAAGCTACGGCTTCTAGAATGAAAGCACAGGTCGTTGATTTATGGCATGGGCGCTCTGATTTGTAACGAAAAAGTGGGGCTGGTGTAGTAACTTACAAGGGGTCTCAACGGCAAAAGCTGTGCAGGGCGCTTGCCTTGTCTTTACGATTCCATTTTCGAGACAATGCTACAAGCGACTTCCGTGCTGCATGCGCAATGTACTGCGTCTCGCCTCAGACAGGCAGACGCATGCGCACCCTTTGGGCAACAGGACGCGGAACAATCCCCTGTGCAATCATCGCCACCGTACGCGATTTTTGGGGACCACTATAGTACCAGGACGTTGCAACTATCGCCTTGTAGGCTTTACGTCGACATGCACGAGCGTTTATATAGTTTGGTAACAACAGAAGTCATACCCTCGAAGAGACGTTGCTGTCATTCAAGTACTTTAACAACATGTGTTCAAGGAGCGGCGTAGGATAAAGCAGATCTTTTAGGAGCTCAATATGTTTGCTGGATTTGCGATGAACTTTGGGTCCGTGACGAACGATAACCGATCATCGTGCCTGAATCAGTTGCTTGAATAGCCAACGACATTTGCCGCGCGTGCCAGATGAGCCCAAATCGTTCCAATGGATCAGCATCCTCGCAGATGTCAAGTTGATGATCATTTCTATCATGACCTCTCTCGAAATATCTTCAACACACTAGACGCACACAAGGCTGCTTTCTCGCGTAGGGGCCACCGAGCCACTTTGTGGTATCACCAGAACTTCTGTGGACCAACACCGTAGTGTTGCCAACATTAAGGTCCCCTTTTTGTTCTGTAACTTGCATGTGACAAGGAGGAACCATCGGTGATTGATATTAGTGATGGAGCCTCATGTTCGTAGTCCTGAAGTTTGTAGCCATGCCCTGGAGAAGCCGCAAGAGGCAGCGCACATAAATGCATACGGTGGCAGTCGTCGTGAAGGAAATGCTTATCAGGACAGGCATGCAAGGTTGAACCGGGGCAACGTGGAAGGCCCTGTACATAGCAAGATTACTGAGACAGACTCGGACACGTACAGCCAGGAAAAGAAGCAAGCGCTTTCCGACGAAGATAATGAGATGGTGCAAGATGCCGCTATGGTTTTGGGCTGCTTGAAGGATGCTCCAGGCAGCTCAGCAGAGAATGGAGATGGGTTTTCGGGCTACAAGAGGAAGAGAAAGAGGCGAGATGTCCCACGCGGACAATCGGATGGTGCACCAGATACCCGCAAAGTCAAGGAGAAACGCACATCTGATGAAAAGACAGCTTCTAAAGGAAAGTCCTACAGAGATGTCGTCCGAAATGCCGCGCTTATCACGGTACGAACCACCTGCATGAACACGGCCATCAGTTGGGTGGGGAAAGGTGGTTACCACCTGCCTCGTCGCAATGTCAGGGTCATTTATTCAGCGCCACGCAACTTTAATGTCAACCTGCTCATTTATGGTATCATCAACTGATTTGATAGGACGTGTGCATTCTAAGCTTTTTCTGTGAGATGCTGTTCTGCCCCTTCGTCGTAATTTCAAATGAGGCCTCTCGTGACCTAAGGTTCGTTCGACGCTGACGCCGCACGTATTGCCACGTAAGTTCGTCTTTGCCCTTCCCATTATCATGTATTCTATATACATAAAACATATCAGTGCAATTCTCAACATCTGCGTGCTTGTTGAGCGGCCCGCGGGCACCAACATGGCTGTCTTCCCCTAAGCACGAATGGGTTGTCCAGCCCAGAGCTACTCGTCCTCGTGTCTCAACATACTTTGCGTTTAGCGACCACTCATTTGCAGTCTGTTTGCTTGGACTTTGTAGCATCTTCTTTAGGGATATGCCCAAATTGTTTGCAATGGCCTCGTTATTGTCGCTTCCTCTCCTATCTTTCTCACACCCCCACGGAAGTCGTGTACAAGTGCAAACTAGACGTATGCATGTTAAGTGGGCCGGCATCCGTATTTGAGCGCTTCCCGCGTAAGGACTGGACAGCGCTACTTACCTACAAGGCCTAAGTGACTGAACGAGCAGATCTCCAGTGCACAGGATGTGCGACACTTTGCGGAAACAATTTCTTCGCTTGCCCGATCATCACCGCAATTGTATGACATGCAGCTTCAAAACATAAATCACGTTGAGTATGTGACGGTCACACCCGACCGGGAATTGCAATGGTCGCCATGTGTGCAAGCACTGTGCCACACGGACCCCCTACGGTGGTAGCGCTTCACGACCCACACCGTTTTATCTTTCACGCAACATAACCTTCGATCGTGTATACTGGCGAAGGCATGTTGTTCTGCGGCGTTTTGGCTAAGCGTGTACATTGGCTGTCACTTGCAGCAATTGTTGCCAAGTCTTGCTGAATTGGAGGCTATGATATTTCTTCATTCTTCATGCCTTTCTCCTTAATTTCAGTTGCGTGGCTGTACTGTTGGCATCAAGAAATCTGATAATTTGTTTCAGGGTTGTCCTGCGCTATGAGACCTAATTCGCTACCTTAAGCGTCACAACCACAGCGCCCTTAGTAGCCTGTATGTCGCATATAACTCGCTCCATGTCATGTTTTCCTTCCTGCCACAACCTTCGCTCGGCACATTACGTACCGTGTCCACATTTCCTGTGATATGCTCCACGCATCATGCCGTCCATGTCTTGCACCATGACGCGTCGTCGCCGCGCAAACGGGCACATGTGCACACAATACAAGGATGGATTGTGTAACATGCTGCAAACGCTACGTGTACTGCTCACCGCATGCGCATGCTGGTTCCGTCTCATGCTGCACCATCATGGTGCCGACTCCTCCAGCGTTCTGAACATTAGGCTTCTCATAAAAGCCGGTTACCCTGCACAGGATGGCGAGCCCCCAGCCGTCGAGGAGCTTCTCAGCAACTTTGCGGAGAACAGTTTTCTGTGCAAGCTGACCGACGGGCTCGCGGGCAAAGGTGCAGATCGCTCCGAGCCTATGCTGTCGGCAGTCCTGGAGTTCCGGAAGCTCCTGGGATTCTACGCTGTCCTGAAAAACAGGACTCGCTTGCTGCAGAACGAGAATCGAGATCTTCTGCAGCTACTCCGACGGGCGGGCAGCCTGAACGACAACGCCGCTCACGAGGCACAGGTGGGCGATCGTGCAGTTATTGCATGGCGTGGTTCCCTCTTGATTCTTCGTCTGTATCATGACGAAGGGGGCATGGCGTGATGCCCGATTGGTTGGTTGGCCAATTTGGTCTTTTCCAAGCGTGAGTGCTGTACTGATCGTTGGTGCGCTGTGGTACAGAGTCATTGCTTGCTTTCGGCCTGCGCCGTCTAGCTCTTCTTGATATCGGTGCGATGTTAGATTGACTGGTTGGACGTATACTTCGCAGCGTCGCACGTACCTTCCCTCACAAGGGGGCGCTTACCGGCGGCCCTTCAAAATGAGTCCAGGCACCTGCTCACTGCTTCGCCAGACGGTGTGTTTTGCAGGCCTAAATGCCCGGGAATGCATGCACTGTCGGGGAAGAATGGGGGTCGAAACCCAATCTGGCGAAGCACTGCACCTGCTGCCCCACGCCTTCCTTGACGGGGTGTGTGTTGTTGCTGCAGGCAAGGCCGCAGGGTTTTTTCCCTGGGCTTGCTCAGCAGGGCGTTGCGTTGGGAGGGAACCCCAGCCACAACCCTAACCACAGCGTGCAAATGCTGCAGCTGCTGCTGACCCTCCAGCAGCAGAAGCAGCAAAACTTCAGCGCCCACGCATCGGCTGGGCCGCCTTCTTTCAACGCGGGTGTGCCTGGTAATGGCGCCCAGCATGCCCTCCTGCAAGCCCTCTCTCAGGTGTGACCAGCTTAAATGCTGCTTACGAGGCAAGGTAGGGTATGCGTAATGATGGGTGTTTGTTGGTGTCTCGTCGACTTCAAAACAGGGCTGTACCAAAGCGTAGTTGGCTGCCCATTTGTTGGATCAGCACGTACGCAAGTAGATAACAAAAATCAACATTTCTGGTACCAGATATTCGCTCTTGTACAGGCTTCCAAATCATACTGAAAAACATGTAACAGGCCGGCATAATCAATGAGTTCTTTCAAAGGACTTGCGCCCACGGTGTCCATCTACTGCTGCACTGCTGACTAGGTATCACGCTCACGCGCCCATCCCTTGTTGTTTGCGTCATGTCGCGGGCAGGGTTGGCGTTGTGACGTTTGAGTTTTGTTCACACAAGGTGCCATCTCATGGGATTTAGGACTGGTGGGCGTGACGGAGACAAGATGCGATCAGGAGCAAGTAGACAGTGTCTAGACCACACACAAAGTCTGAGATTTTGGACTCAGTTGGGGTGTATGGATGAGGGCAGCATGACCCAAGGGTAGTCTAGGAACTGAGTTGCAACTGCCTTTCAGAGTTCAATGCACTCGGAGGAAGTTACCTGCACGAATCTCCTGCCGCTCGCACTCACATGCTGCTCGGCGTGAAACTACACGGCAAGAAAGTCCCTACAATCGACTCTAAGAGATTCTAGTCTCAGTCGTCCACACGTTTGGCCTCACGCGGAGGCCGCACACGCCAGGGTCAGCACACACATTGAAGCAGTGTATCTCAGGATAGCTAGTTGCCAACGCTCCTTCCCTTGCAGGCGCAGCAGGCGAACTCCGCGGGTCCATCAGCGCCAGCAATGGGCTTGTACCAACAACTCCAGCTGCTCGCCGCTCAACGCGAGCACACTGACACGCAGAAGAAGATGCAAAACATGTCTTCGCTGCTGTCGCAGCTCACCGAGAAAGGCGCCGCTGGCCCCCCCGACGCGGGCCTGCACGGGCCCCCCGGGTTTGCGGCGCCGGCAACTGTCGACAGCCGCAGGAGCTGCGCAGCTGGCGGCCATTTGCGGTCGTCCTTCAAGGACATGGTGCGCCAGCCACCTTGACTCGCGTCTGCTGTGCGCTTTTCGCTTTTCGCTATACAGTGTGGCTTGCGGTTGCCTTCGGCTTCCTGAGAACAGCACGGGGCTTGAGGACCTCAATAGTTGAGGGTCAGCCGAACCCCATTTTTGAGAAACACTGTGGTGTGGGCTCTCTATGTCAAAAACATCACCATTTGCGGTAACGACTCACTGACAACTAGATCGTCGTTAGTCTCAGCTCAACGATCTCCATGCTGTCACAACTTGCAACACTCGAG
>NW_028323719.1:0-32807 GCF_984573655.1 Nuphar pumila | reverse complement strand
GAACTTGCTAGTGCACTGTGCAGAGCAAAGACGCTCCAAGGTGCACTATCCCACTTCACCTCAACGGAGGTGCTGGATGGCGACAACTTGTACCGGTGTCCACTGAACAACAAGCTGGTGCGGGCTGAGAAAACATGCACCATCCAAGAGCCTCCAAACGTCCTCACGATCCACTTCAAGCGCTTTGAGTTCTCGATGCTGGGTCGCAAGCTCATGAAGCACGTGGAGTTTCCGACCGAGCTTGATCTTGCGCCCTGGCTGCACTCCAGTGCTGCGCGTGGCAACCACCTGTACGTTTCCGGATCCTTGTGCATTGATTTCGGTGACCCACTCACATGGTGTTGACGCCCCCCACCTCGGCTCACAAGTATGCATGTGCAACACGTCTGCACTATCTGCCGATCATGTATTCTGCGTCAAAGCCTGTACAGAAGCGTGTGTCTGGAACCGGAATGGCTGATTCTCATTCTCTGATTGTGTTGGAGCTGATTTTACAATTGGGCAGCCACCTTACGCGACCACATTGTCCTATTGGTGTCGGAAACAAGTGGAGGTGGAGAACGAGGCATGACAGAACAGTTTTGTCAGACAGTCTGATCAGCCGCTTTGAAATACAGGACAGTCCCTATGTGGAGTACAAGGTAAGAAAGGACACTCCCTATGTTGCACCCAAAGTTGGTGTTGTGCCACACTTACCATGCGGGCCGTATAGATCAGTTTTGCTGCGACAATTCTGACCGCCAGCGGCTCCAGCGTCGTTCGCTTAGCCTGTTTCGTGTCCAGGTCGATGCCTTGTTCACGGTCGGCTGTGCACTGCAGGTACGACCTTGTGGGAGTCGTGGTACACCATGGTCATAGCGTGCATAGCGGCCACTATGTGGCGTACGTGCGCGCTGTGGGTATCTGGTACGTGTGTGATGATGCACGCGTTGCACGCTGCGCTGAGCGCGTCGTGCTTGGTCAAAGGGCCTACATATTGATGTACGCTCGACGGGAGCCTCGCAAGTGGCTTCTGCCAAAGCCCGTCGCCGCTCCTCGCGTTCTCCAAGAACGGAGTCGAAACATTCCTGCCAATGCTGCCGCAGACACGTCTGCCAATGCGTCAGCGCCGTCGGACGATGCCGCAGCGCGTCCGTCAGTGGTAGTTCCTGAGAAGGCCTCCATTGCAAATTCGTGCGTTCCTGCTTTCCAAAGCACTATCTCACTATCAGAGATTTGGCACAAGGAACATTCCATGCACATTGCATTGGAACGTGGGTCGACCATGCGTCCCACTCTCAGGCATGCAACGTGCTTGTTGCATGGGGAAGATGCTGAGAATATTTGCCCCCGTCCATGGTACCGATGCCGTGTTGCTTGTCCATTTCCTTTGTCAAATCATGCGCCAAATCCTGTGTGTTTCCATGAGTAGCAAATCAGCCATTGAACGCATGTCAAGGTGCAGAGAATGGCTGTGTCCTCAGCCACGCACCGAAACCTGAAGTTCATATCGTACAAACCGGGGTATTTCGAAACATGTGCAAGTCTGCATGGTCCTGTGTCATCCCAGCCAACGATCGTGCCCCGAGCGAGACGTGATGCACGCGATGTCGCTAACGAGTTGTTGCCTGCAGGAATGAGAAGGTGAGCGAGGGCGCAGAGGCTCCGGGAGGCGATTCACCCACCAAGCTGCGGAGCGGGAAGAGGGTTGGCAAGCGCATGTCGCTCCCCTATCTCATGGCGATCAATATCACCGGCCGAGCTCACCGTGGCTCCATCATGTGCCGCTCCAAGGCTCATGACTCTTCCGCACATGCTGCATCTGCCCAGCCTGCTGCTGTGCCCGCTGCTCCGGCTGCCCCTTCCTCGCCAGTCACGTCGCGCCATGACATCAAGCCAGCTTCCCGCAACGCCGAGAATATGCCGCGGGAGTCGAGGAGCAATGAATCGGTCGGCGTTCGGAATGACGCAGCATCGCACTCCGACCGCTCTGCTGCTAAGCCCAGCTGGCGCGCTGACTCTTCGTCTGATGGTGTTGCTATGCTGCTTCGGGGCTCCGGTAGGCGGCAGCTTCCTGCTGGCCGCTGGGACGATGTGGACCCTGCATTGGCGCGGCAGGCCGACAAGATCGGAAAGCGCGAGCAGCCAAAGCGCAAGGTTCAGGACGAGTACGACCAGGAGTACGATCGCGGCAAGGTGAAAAAGGTCAAGCGCGCTCGCCAGGTGGCGGACAGTGGTGCAGCCGATGGGCCAAGTTCTGAGAAATTCCAGGCCGTGTTTGAGGCGCAGCTGCACGGCCACGACCCTGGTTCCAATGGTGGCAGGGCTGAGACCTCGAGAGCTCGGGGCCGCGGGGAGGGCTCTGACCCTGGCAGGAAGCGGCCTTTTGCTTCTCGAGGGCGGTCTCCCCACGGACGGTCGCCTGAGGGGAGAGAGAACGCGTTCACGGGCCATCGGGGTCGGAAGCGGGACGCAAGTCATGCGGGCAGAGGGAGTCAACGGGGGGGACGATCGCGTGGACGCACTCCACGGGGTCGAGGAGATCGACGAGGTGGCCGCCGTTGGTGATTGCCTGGTTGCAGTCGTCTATCCGCACGTGAAATACGTGCCGTGCAGCCGGCGTTTAACTGGTTTGTTTTGTGTTTGGAATGGGGCCAGACTCACCAGCGTGCATGACAACATACCATAGCACAGTAGTTGGCTTGCTTGCTGCAACGCCTCCAACCGTTTGCAGGCATTTCCTCTGTCTCTCAGGCATTTACATTGACATGCCCTCCCGAAGCATCTCACTGTTGATCACGATGTGTGTTGTGCAACATGTGCATATGCTGTGTCTTTTGCTCGAGTTCTGACTACCTTTAACTCGCCGGTATGACGTGGCATGACAACGCGCTCATCTGTGGGCAGTCACGAGCCATGGTCTTTGCGTGCAACGCAACACTTGCTACGTATGCATTCGTGCGTAGTGAGGTAGCAGCTGTCTTGATCGCAGCGCATCTCCGCCCAGTACCCCTCAGAGAATTTTTTTGTTGAGGTACGATGAACGGATCTACTATGGCGGCTCAAGACGGACTTCCGCAGGAGGCCCCAGATTGGCTTGAGCCAGGTTCTTGTTTGGCTGATCGCCAGCAGATGTGGGATGGATTCTCGGAGAGCGTGAAGAACCAGCTCATCCAGGGCCAGAGGTCGCATGCACTGCTTCAGGACTCGGTGATGGCGACCGACGTTCCGCTCGACAAGGTGCAGGCGATTTGCGATTTGCAGAGCATCAAGTCTTATTTGGATCATCATCCCGATCTTGCGCAGCAGGTTGAGACACTCACTGGTCTGGCGAAGGATGGGCAGGTTGGCGCGCCTGGGCGCATTCTGCAGGCGTTGGGAGTGCGACCGGATTCCGAGTTGAGCAGTGCGTATCCTTCGATTAAGAGAAGTTCACATTGTATATTGTATATTAATGTTGCTTCTTGCGACGATGTGTGGTTCTGCGGGCCTTTAAGCTTTTAGGGTTAGTGGCATGACGTTGGTGCGTCCGTGCGTCGTGGAGTTGGTTGTGTTTCATCCGTGAGGTACTCTTGGTTGCCCTCGTGTTTGGCTTGCGTTGGATTTCCTGGCAAGTTTTCCTGTTTGCTGCGTGTTCGTTTGCGGCTTGCGGGCATGCATACGGCTGGGTAAGCGTGGAGAGTGCTTGGGATATTCTCTCGGGCGAATGCCCGTCGACAGCAGCGGGAGCTGCTTCCCCTTGTTGACACGGGGGGAAAAGGGTGAAGGGGAATGGCCTTGAGCGGGAGCTCTTGTGTTGGCCGGGAATTCTCCTGGGTTGCGGAGGTATGTGGTGCCTGTGGCTGGCGGTGAGCCACCGTGTTGTGCAGGCTGGAAGGAGCAGGCAATGACCGCCGTCAGTCGCGCTATGCCGGGGCAGTCGGGAGCGGCGGAGATGCTGGCAGTCTCCTCACCGTACCTGGACAGCGTGGGCAAGCTGGTGCACCCGACCAACAGCCAACGCGTGACGCTGCCGTTTGGCGCGCCCGGGGTGGTGGAGAACAACATGACCGTGAACGGCAAGGAGCGCATGCCCAAGTTCTATGCGAAACTGGATGTTGTCAAGAAGGACGTTGAGAAGCACCTGCTGTCCCTGGAGGGGCTGCGCCAGATGTTCTCGGAACGGCCTGGGGTGGCTGTGAAGTACGGGTGTGCTCATCCGCTGCGGGACGCTGCGGCGCATTCGGTATACGCTGACCTGATCCTCGCCCAGCTGATGGAAATGTCAGCGCTGCCGGCGCCGCACCAGACGGAGGAGGCGAAGCGGGAGATGTGGTGGCAGGTCATCGTGGCCATCGACCGCTTCGAGGCGTTTCGGTACAGGGAGCGCATCCCGTGGGACGCCCTCGGGGGTATGGTGAATCTCCCAATGTTCATTCTCCTGTCGACGCGGCTGCAGAACATCTTTGATAACGCGAGCAAGGCCAAGTTCGCGGGGGAGAGGACGTCACGCAGGACGCAGCCGTCGTCTACGTGCACGATAAGCTGAAGGCGGCGGGGGTGCTCAACACGGACAGCTCTGTGAGGCGCTGGCAGGTGAAGAGGCCACGCGACAACTTCGCTCCGTCGCCCGGCGCGGGCAGCAACCGCGGGGCCGATCGCAACCCGCCTGCGCGCGATGACCGCGAGGGCGACCGCGGGGGCGCCGGAAGCAACCGTGCCCCGTAACTATCGCATGCGGCCCTAAGGTGGCCTGCGGGTCTGGCCGGGAGTTCAGCGATCTGGCAAGGGGGCCCGGTCGTGGTTCGAGCCCTGATGACGGGGAAAGTGGCGGCGTCCGCGGCAATGGCCACGTCTGCAGTATGGGCACCTAGACGGTGGGTTCACTGGCCAGGGAGGGTCCGTAGATGGGTCTCAGAGCACTTCGACGCCAACCCCCTGCGGCAGCGCCGGCGGGTGTGGGCTGCTCAATGCCACGATTCGGAGCACTTTGAGTTTGTCGCCTACGTGCTCGAGCATGGCTTGGCAGTTGCCGTGCCGGAGCAGCGGCCAGAGCCATACGATGTCCAGAACCACGCCAGCTGCCGCGACCCTATCATGGGGCCGATCGCGGAGCACGTGCTGCGAGGGGAGCGGAGCAGCGGGATGCTCGCGACTCCCGGGAAGTGGTTCATGCAGGAGCAGGCGCGTTGGTGGCACCCATTGGGGGTCATCCACAACGCGCCGGGCAAAGTGAGAATTATCCACGACTTTTCGTCCCCGCACGAAGGCAGCTTGAACGACAGAATTGACTACGTTCGCATGTCGTACGACAGAGTCGATGCGGCCTTCCGGGCTATGAGGCCGGGCTGCTGGATTGCCAAGATTGATATCGCGGCATTTTTCCGCCACATTCCGCTGGACCCTGCAGATTGGGGGCTGATGGGATTCCGCTGGGACGGCATGGGGGCCTTTGTGGACGCACGGCTCAGCTTTGGCCAAAGAAACGCACCGGAAGTGGCCTATTGTTTTTCGATGGCGGTTCTGTGGGCGGTACAGAGGCAGTTGCGAGGCAGGCCTGCCGGGATGGCTGGAAATTTGCGTGGTCTGCAACGACTGGCTGGTCATTGCGGAGCACAAAGCGGATTGCAGGGTAGCTTGGGAGCTCATCATCCAGATGCTTGGCGACCTGGGGTTTGCAGTGAACAGGGAGGCGCACAAGTGCATAGCGCCGTGCAGGACTCTTGTGTGGCTGGGTCTGTCATTGGACTCGACGGCCATGACGGTGGCGCTACCAGCAGACAAGGTGGAGAAAGCCCTCACGCTGGCCCGGGAGGTTCGGGATGCCAAGTCAATTAGTCGGAAACAGCTAGACAAGCTCTTCGGATACCTGTCGTTTTGCAGCACAGTAGTGTTCTGGGGCCGCGCGTTCTTACATGGAGTGCGGCGCCTGCGCTTCCGGCCCAACGGAGGGATGCGCGGTAGTGCGCACAAGCTGCATGTCCCAGCCGCACTAAGGGCGGACATGCAGTGGTGGCTGGACTGCCTGCGGCTGCGCAATGGAGACCGTCGCGTCGCCATCGTGGCCATGGGTGTGGAGCACCAGCAGGCCAACACCTTCCTCGACGCCCGAGGGGGCTCAGGGGGGTTGGCCTCTTTGTCGACCGTGGGTTTCTGGACCTCACAGGCGAGGCATGTAACCTTGAGTACCCGGCCCGGCGGCCGGATGGGACGGCAGCGGTCTTAGCCAGCCCGGGTGTGCGGCGGCAGTTAGAGACCGGCGAATGGCTGGAGCCATCTACCGATGCAAATCATTGGGAAATGTTTGTGTTTTGCGTGCTGCTGGACGTGTACCCTGAGGTGTTCAGGAACAAGTTTACGGTGATACGCTCTGATAGCATGGCTGCTTGCCGCAGCGTGCGTGACTTGACGGCACACATTGATTCTCCTGTCATGGCGCATCTGACTAGGGTGTTCCTGAGCATGTGTGTGCAACTGAATGTGCGTGTTCTTCCGTTGCATATCGCAGGGGTGGACAACGTGTTGGCAGACCCTCTGTCGAGGGATCGTCTGCATGTGTTTGCCGGGCGGGCACATAGTTTGGTGACGGGGTCACACGGGGTTCTCTCACCCTTCCTGGATGCGTTGACTCGTTTGTAGTGCGTACCTGGGGAGTGGCGATTTTTTATTCAGGGCTTGTCTTGTTGCAGTGCCGAATAAGATGGGGATACTTCTGTCATTGCACGCGGAGGCAGTGGGATTTCAACGCCGGGCGCTGGCCGTGACTACAGAAACGCAATACGCGGCGCAGCTGCGGTATTTCGCGGTGTTTTGTGTGCTTGTTACAAGCGACAGGGTTGGCAGAACAGGAAAAACACAGAAACTAACACTGAAAACAACGTCACAAACTAAGACAAAACACACAAGAAAACCAGCAACCTAAGCTACGCCGGGATCTTCCTGCGGTGCATCACACCCTGCATGGAAGTCCGAGCCGACGTTCACGGCGATACGAGAGAGGGACTTGTAGTACATGCGCGCGTTGCCCTTGCACAAAGCACAGCTGAGCTCCCGACGGACGCCACGTACGAAGGCAGCCTTCGCGGTGTTTGGTGTGTTCTTCGACCTGCCATTTGAGGAGCCGACAGAAACAGTTGTTTGCTCCTATGCGGCATTGTTGGCACGCACGCTAGCAGCTGCCAGCGTGCGGCAATATCTCAAGGGCCTGCGCAGCTTCTATGTGAGCCGCGGCCTGCTGGAATTCGCGGACCTGAGCTCTTGGCCGTTGTTGTATCGCACACTGAAGGGTATCGACCGGGTCAAAAAGCTGGGGGCGGGACAGAAACAACCGATCACTCCAGCCATGTTGCTGGCGCTGGGAAATCGGCTGGGGCCACGCATCGTGCAGGAGCCAAAGGTGGCGGCAATATGGGCGTGTATGCTGGTCACTTTCTTTGGGTACTTCCGCAAGAGCAACACAACGAGTGGGCCTGGCCCGTCGGAGAAGTGCTTGCGCGTTTGCGACATGGCCGTCGATCAGGAGGTGTATGCTCTGCGTGTGACTGTGCGGGCGTCTAAGACTCGCCAGGTGGGGGCGGCGCCAACGGTGTGGATAGCTGGCGTGCGGGGACACTCTCTGGATCCGGTGGTTGCGTGGGATAACCATGTGCGGGTTAACCGCTTGGACTATGCGACGGCGGTATTGCCAGCCTTTAGCTTCCGCGTGGGGTCGGCGATTGTGCCCTTGGGGCACGACTGTCTGGTGAAGTCGGCTAATGCCATGGGGGAGCTGGTGGGGGTGGATCCGACCAAGATGGCAGGGCACAGCTTTCGCAGGGGTGGGGCCACCTTTGCCTTTCAGGCGGGGGTGCCGGATGTTCTAATCCAGCGACAAGGGGACTGGCGGTCAACGTGCTATCGTGAGTACGTGACGCCTTCCAAGGCACAGGCGCTGACGTCAACGCGCCAGATGTTTGCGGCCATGCCCGCCAACGTTCTGGCCCACGGTGTAGGCGTGATGCAAGCCGCGGTGGAGCCCGCAGACCACTTGCCCGGCGGACAGCAGGCGTGCGGATTTTAACGTCTGTGTGGGCATGGCCTGGTCTGGGGTGTGTGTGGGTGTGTGTTGACTATTGTTGGGTGATGAGGGGGGGTTTGAGGGGGGGGGATTTGGCGTTCCTACTGTAGAGCATGCGTCTCGGACGGGCCGTGTGTATCCGCCTCTCGTAGGCCCTAAGCCGAGCACCTGGCCGACCAGGGTCAGGTCCGGGGCTTAGGGGTTTCATGCCCCCCTACACTGTCACGCGCAGTGGCTGCCTCATCATCATCATAGTGGAGTGACACCCTGATATACTGCTCGAGTTCTGACTACCTTTAACTCGCCGGTATGACGTGGCATGACAACGCACTCATCTGTGGGCAGTCACGAACCATGGTCTTTGCGTGCAACGCAACACTTGCTACGTATGCATTCGGTGCGTAGTGAGGTAGCAGTTGTGTTGATCGCAGCGCATCTCCGCCCAGTACCCCTCAGAGAATTTTTTTTCTCTCTGACTACATGGTACGTACGGGGGATTTGGCGTTCCTACTGTAGAGCATGCGTCCGGACGGGACGTGTGTATCCGCCTCTCGTAGGCCCTAAGCCGAGCACCTGGCCGACCAGGGTCAGGTCCGGGGCTTAGGGGTTTCATGCCCCCCTACACTGTCACACGCAGTGGCTGCGTTATCATCATCATAGTGGAGTGACACCCTGATATACCTCCGAAAGTGAGAGGCAGTCAAGACTAATACCATTCCCAGATGCGATACATAACGCAATGATATATGACGCGCTCTCTCTCGCGCATTGCTGTGCGTGTTGGACACAACTTCCAGCCAGGATGTGATGAGCCGGCAGAGGGCCCGGTTGAGGTCTGACTTGCTTCGTTGTTTGTTTGTGTCGCAGTGTGCTTTGTCTTCCTTTTTCTTTTCTTTTGTTCGTCTTTCGGTAGCCTTTCCTAGATTTGCCGGCCCTGTCGCTTGTATTACATATGTGTTACAAGCGACAGGGCTGGCAAACCAGGAAAGACCACCAAAACGCGAATGAAAAACAAAGGAAGACAAAGCACACAGCGACACAAACGAAACAACTAAGTAAGACGCTCATCATCCGGGCCCTCCATCGGCTCATCACAGCCCGGCCGGAAGTTGTGCCCGAAACGAACGGCAATGCGCGAGAGAGAGTTGTAATACATGCGCGCATTGCCCTTGCACAGGGCGCAACTGAGCTCCCGACGCACAGTCCGTACGAAAGCGGCCTTGGACACCCGACCTGCCGCCTCCACCAGGTCGCCAAGCTCCGACAAGAACCGCGACGCCGCGACACCTATGCGGCCGTATGACTCAACTGCAAGCGGCACAAAGTCGAACGCAGAGCCTTCGCCAACCTCCGCGAACTCCGCCCGCTTCCTCGCCTCAGCCTTCGCAGCCGCAGACCCTCCAGCCTCCGCTGCGTCTCGCACGTACGATGCAGCCGCCGGGTGCGTGACGACGCAGTCCAGGATGCGGACGCCACCGTCAGGCCAGACCACGAGGATGTCGCCCCGACGTTGAGTGGCAGCCCCTCGCGCCCCCGGGGCCCCAAGGCTGCTGTAAAGCGGCTCCGCGCTCGATGCGCAACCAGCGCGGCGGATGGCATGGCGCCAGGCAAAAGCCCAGATATCATGGCGCACAATTGCCTTGCCAGCGTTGTGTTTGCAGGAGAGAGCGTGGTCCGGCGTCGTCGAGTCGCCAGCGGAGCAGGTGCATGGAGGGGCGTCGATCAGCGACGGCACCCCCAAGCCGAGCCGATGCCGGGCTGCCATGCGAAACTCCGCGTTAGTAAGACGCAGGGCCGACCACACGGGCAGCGCAGTAAGCCAGCCCGACGACGTGCCAGTGGAGGATGTATTACATATATGACGCAGGATTTGGCTGGTATTACATGCCACTTGTACTCCGCGCACATCAAGTTTTTAGAACTCGACAACCCATCCTGTGTGCCGCTCCAAGACTGGTATCAAGGACTAGATATATCTGAGATAGTATCGCTGAACTGGCCAGCTGTCACAATGGAGTTGATACGGCCTTTCTCTCGGGATATGACCACAAGCCCAGGAGGTTATGGTTGCAAAGAGACTCTGTGCTTCGATCTTGCGGTCGAACAGCACATGCACTGACACTGTGACACATGGCGATTTCAGCTTGCCTACCCCTCAATAGCAGCAGAAGACAAGGCTGATGGCGAGCATGTTCGCATTACACCATTGCGTTGAACTTCTCCAAGTACCGAGTGCCCAGGTACCTTATCGTGGGTACAGGCATCTATTGGATTGAATGTAAACTCATGGGTCGAATCATGCAGGAAATTTGCAATCTGTTTCAAAACTGGGCAGCTACAGGTGGACAAAATGATGAAAATGGCAAGTACAGGCAAAATAGTTGACGATTGGCTGGAAGAATTTCCAAGCTATGCATTTGGTCATGTAATTCTGCCACCATACGCACATACAGCTATAACGTTTGCCACAGCGGCGGCGCATGTCATCGCCGCGCTATGTTGGCGTAGCAAGTGATGCAACTAATGGGGGACAGACATAACAATTGTCTCGTTGACATGAAAGGGCCTCGGCTATGTCGTAATTTTTGGCGATGTCCAGTGCATATGCACTTTCATGAAAAAAATCTTTTGGTAGGCTCTGCTTGGTGGTGTTGGGGGCCATGTTCAGGCAGCAATGTGACGTCCTGCTTCACTGCTGACCTTGGCCAGAGTTTCAACTGTCGCCGAAGAACAATTCATTTGCAAACTGCACACATGACACCCGGCCGTTAGCTTTATCTGAACTCCACCACTGGAATATGTGCATGAAACGATGCAACGTCGTGTGCATCTGCCCACTGACTCTATGCAGGCACAAACATCTTCTCAACAGTGCGAAGCGATGGACAAAACACCCAATCAAAACTATGTTATAAAGGTGAATAATCTCTTGTCACCGGATATAGCCCCTGCTGCAGCTCTTGGCACTGATGCGTTTTACATAATGCGAAATGTTCAGAGCGTCTACAGTGTAGGCTACACAAAGCGATGCGCCCTCCTTACTCTCTCGGATAATATGCGACAAGCCGAGACGCGCTACAAACAGGGTGTTGCCATGACATGGGTTGACTGCAATGCTGACCGAGGAGGGGTAGAAAGCGCATGCTGGCAACCGTTGGGTACTATGGGACAAGGATACGAACTTGGTCACAAGCCGCATGCCATGCCGATATACCACTGGGAACTCGGTTCAGAGGAGAACCTTGTGGGATAAAGATATCATGAGGACCAGCTAAGTTGACAGCTTCTTTTGACACAAGTGTTTGCGCACTCACGCACCTTGGGACACGCGATGTTCTCGTGCATGCTTCCGGAATGAACTGCCGGTGAAGAGACATTCATCACGACACGGCGTCCCGCAGAGATAGTGTTACATCTACAGGAATGCTTTTTATGGTTGGAAACGCGGTTGGAAATAGCTGCGTACCAATGCCATAACGGTGCTCGCAGCCGTGAGGGACAGTGCCTGAAAAGGGTCCTGTCCAGCTGCCACGAAGTATGTCGTCACGACGAGTGATCCCATCATGGCGCTCAGCACATCGTACTTCTGCACATATGACCCCCGCTTGAGTTGAGTTGTATTGGCTAACGTCTATTGGCAATGACGATGGTGCTGCGCCAGCACTGAAGTGGCGATTTGCCACCGAGCAGGCGAACGTACCGATGGATACCTCCGATATGTGAAATTCGTGGAAAACGAATCGAAAATGGGGGTTGTCCTGGCTTGTGCCTGTCCAACGAGGCCCGGATTCTATATGAAAACAACCCCTATTAGTCCAAGCCGACAGCTACCTTGTCATGCCGTGTCGTCCCAAGGACTGCGACAAACAATCACAAAAACACATTCATGTATCGTCCCTTGCAAGTTCACTTGGAAACGACCCTAGTGTTGCCTGTTGTCTCCAGTGTATCCAGAGTATCGGAGCAAATCCCAAAGGATCCGACGCAGCAACATAAAGGCAACACAAACATGTGCCAGCGCAAAAAACAACCATAAGGAGACATACCTGGGAAAAAATTATCAGCGATTGCCTGGCGGTTTCAAGCATGCTGGAAGGCTTGCTTGAGGGCTCGAAGTCTGGTTGTGGCTGGTTGGAGGCGCAAACCCGCACATGCCTATGAGAGAAAGGGCGACTTGACGCGCTGTGAATGCATGTGAAGCTCTGCTTTGCGCTGCAGGAGCGCTGTGGGCGCACCGACATTTTGAAGGTGGAGCAGGTCATGGTGCAACGGTGCTCGGAGGTAAACGTAGGGGTGAGCGACTTGTACTGTGCTGACGCTGTTAAATATGCGGAATCTATCGGTGCAAACAACTGGCTCTGCATTTACTCATGCCATAGGACGGGTGCTTGCTGCATTTGTCACGAAGCAGGGGCTGATACGCAATCTCCACGACGAACACGTTGAAGTTGATCGACATAGATCTCATGTAAATATCCATAGGGCAGATTGAGAGATCTTATGTGAAAGTATCCATTAGTATCTAGATAGGGCAGATAGGGCAGATAGGGCGATCCCGCCAAGGCTTTCACCACAAAAGCGTAGCAAGGCGGGAGCACACCAGGCGTGAGGGCACAAACGAAGGGGGGCGATCCTTTGATGCGACTACTACTTTGTTTGGCTTGAACCTTGTGTATCATACTAATCCACCAGAATCGGAAGTATGTTTATCTCGCGAACAGCAGCGGGTCCTGGACGGGTCGTGCCAAGGTGCGTGAAAGCGCACTCGTCAAGCGCCGGAAGGCATGTTGACAGGCGTGCCGTGATTCTTGCGACTTTGGCTCCTCTTACTGTGTCACAAAGCAGCCTTGCCTCTGAATTTGCGGACGATAAGGCGGTAGCAACGTTGAATCGACAGGGTTCTTTCAGCTTATCGGATGCAGAATGGAGAGCCAAACTGACTGCCTCGCAATATGATGTATTGAGAAAGGAGGCAACTGAGTTACCTTTCAGCAGTTCGCTGAACTCTGAAAAGCGGACAGGTGAGCTCGAAGCACTCCATCCTGCACGTGTTTCGTCTAGCAGTAGGGGTTGGTTGCTAACTATGATCAGAGAATGATATTGCCTGAGCAATTTAGGTTTATCGATTGTTGATAGACTTTTTGATGAGTTCACCGCAACCGACCGCCTCGGACACGTCTTGCACTTTATAGGGTTGCATGCCAGGCAGTGTCGCATTATTATGCTCCATTCGCCTACACTCATCTCTAAATCTCGGACCCCCCCACGAATTTCGAAGAAGAATGGAACGCGCAAATAATCGAGTGTTGTTGGATCGATCAGCATCTTTCCCCATGAAAGAAAAGCTATCTCCAGATCAGATACCCTGGTGGGTTTTACCGTGGAACTTTTTGTTCTGCTAAAAAAAGTGCCTCACTAAGATCAGAGTTTCACAGTGGATTGCCATTCATTACAACGTGCAGCCGTGTATGCAAGAAAAACAAGCAATCATCTAAAATATTCGCAAACAATGCCTTGGCACCAACCAAGCATGGCAGAGCACTAGGACCGGAATGCAAACCTGCGGGTAAGCATGGTCAAATGTGATGTTTCGCAAACAATGCCTTGGCACCAACCAAGCATGGCAGAGCACTAGGACCGGAATGCAAACCTGCGGGTAAGCATGGTCAAATGTGATGTTATCATTATGGAATTGCATTTGAGGGCAATGTCCAAAGGAGGACGTGACGACATGTGAAAAGGACCCCTGTGCCCGGGTGTAGTCGTCTCCACTGTCATAAAATTTTATACTTCTTTCATAATCTTCAATCGAGAGTTGAGCATGATATCCTATTTGCAACGCGAATGTCCCTGAAGTGCTTCGATGAGAATCAACAGATGATTGACGGGCATTCACACTCAATGTGCTCGAGCTCAACCAAGCATGGTGTCCGCACCCTGAGTTTACTTTGTGGGTAGTCGTGCTGTCACATCCTTGAGAGCTTGCAGGTATCTTCAAGTGTGCAGGTTGTGACGCGCCACTCTTTTCATCGGCAACCAAGTACGATTCTGGCACAGGTTGGCCATCATTTTATGCCCCTTTGCCAGATGCCGTGTCTGAGTTGCCGGATTACTCCATTTTCTTTCTTCCAAGAACGGAAGTACGCTGCAAACGTTGCCAGGGCCACCTCGGCCATGTCTTCAACGACGGGCCCAAGCCGACTGGTCTCCGGTATTGCATGAACGGCTTGGCCATGACATTTGAGCCAAAGACTGTTTAGTAAGTGGAAAGTGACTGGATGATAGTGGTTTTTGTTCTCCCTGCTAATGCTAGAGCTTAGATGACCGTGCATGACCACCACCATTGTGCAATGTAGGGTTGCCTGAACAGTCAACACGATCGGGAATACCTGCTAGTATTGTCACCGTGGATATTGTGATGCCTGTGATGCAAGCGAGCTTTTCATCGTGTAAAATTATCTGTTGGAATCTGAAGTGTAAACGGAGGCTGATGAGCACATGAAGAGCACACCCCTACTATGCATGACAAGTGACCTACACATTCCTCCATCAGGATCCTTGAAGTCTACGTCTTTGACCACCAAGTTTGTCAAACCCCAAGAACATCAGCCTATCTTGCCTTGAAAGCTGAAATACCAGTGATGCCGCGAGCTGCCACCAAGCTGTTGATGTCGTACGTCCCCTCGTATGTGTAGATTGCTTCAAGGTCGCAGAAGGCCTTGGCAACCAGGAAGTCTGAGACGACTCCATTGCCTCCGAGCAATTCACGGCCTTGGGAGCACACCTGCAATGCATGCTTCCCTCACATGTGATGATTGCTTTCGAGCTGAGCAACCTACCGTAGTAAATTAAACATATGGTTGAGAAAATGAGGGGCGTTACGGCATTACATTATTAAACAACCGTCAATTAGGTTGAAGTCCAAAACATTACGCGTTTCAATTTATTAAACAACCGTTCATACGGTTGAGGAAATGACTGGCGCCGCAGGCGATTTTTTTTTCAAGGTACAGCAATTTGTACCGCTTGCGGGCGAAGCCTCGCGCATTCTGGTCCCGTGCCACAGGTGTAGGAGAGTACTGTCGCTTTCGCTTGTTCTTGGAACCCTCGGGCCTGCCAACCCTTCGCTTGGCGGGCTGTGTCTGAGCTGTGTCAGGCAACTCACCCCTATCCACCCCATCGGAACCCTCGGGCAACTCACCCCTATCCACACCATCGTCGAGCAAGCGGGCTGGTGCGTCCTGGGAAGCCAGCGCAGCCTTCCTTTCTCGGAAGCGTTTCACACGTGCATGGGATAGAACTCTCTTTCTGATTACTTCCTTCTGCCTTCGCTCCAGCTCAGCCGGGCAATCACCATCATCTGCACTAACATCTAACACCAGGGGCGCTCTGTCATCTTTGTCAAACAAGTAATCATCAATGCGATTCCATTCTCGCTCATCATGTTCGGCTTTTTCAGCAGTTGTCATGTCCTTCACCTTCTTGAAACACAGCAATGACTGCCTTTGCTTGCGTGAACCGGCCCCAGCTGGGGTGGACGGTGCGTGACAGTGCATGTTGACAAAATGGTGGTTTCTGCAAGGTAAGATGGGCCCTTATATGCTTACATTCATGACAGGGTTTGTTCTGGTGTCGGGCTTCGAATAGGCCAGGGTACACAGGGTGCCGCAGGCACCTTAAGAAAATTCTGGACAGAGTTACCCGTTACATCCAACATTTATTAAACAACCGTTCACAAGGTTTTTTTTTCCCCCAATCATTACGCGCTACCAATATAATAAACGCCAAGGAAGGTTGTCCGGCCCAGCGTTACGCGTTACGAACCATATGTTTGATTTACTACGGTAGTCCTTGCTTATCTATGTGATGTTATGATGGTTGTATCAGCCATCGCCTCCCTGAGTGACTGTCCTTGCGAGGCACCCAAAGTGAGGAGACATGCGACCTTTCTTGAGATGCCAGAGTACATACCTGCCGGGCCTGCAAAGTGATCCACGCTTTGACAAGGCTCGCTTGGCTGTGGCTCATGGCGTTGTTCTCGCTGAGCTGACTCAGCCGCAGTGCCATCAGAAACATGGCTTGAATCGTGCCAGCCATACGCGCAAGTTTTTCCTGCGAGAGCTGAAATGCGGCGATTGGCCGCCCAAATTGCTTGCGCTGCTTTGTGTATCGCACACACATGTCGTACACGCCCATGCAAATGCCGACAGGCTGCCACGCCACCATGATGCGGCTGATTGCGAGGACCTTGTTGGTGTCCTGGAACGAGCTGACTCCCTCCAGTCTGTCTGAGTCCGGCACAAACACCTCCTGGAAGGTCATGTCGGCATTTTGCACGCATCGCAGCGCAATCTTGTTCTCAATCTTCTTTGTGGTGAAACCTGCTGCTCCCTTACGCACGATGAAGGCGTTGACCTGCTCGGACGTTAAACCACGTTCACAGGACAGCACCGGCACTTTGGCACATTGTTCCCAACCATGTTTGAGAAGATGATTAGCTAATCTGAGTTGACTTGCCTCCAAATGCTCTCAAAACACTTCTGTACCATGGCATGCAGTATGCATTTGATTTCAAAGCTGCAGTTGGGATTCACCCACGTCTATGACGACGAGGTAGTGCAGTAAATGTTGCAATGACATCCATTAATAGGGGGCAAGTGCCCTGCAAACAGGGCAGATTGGTGATGACACATCCGCTTGTTTCATGGCCACATAGGTCACAAGTCACAGGTCAGAATGAACCAACACCTGCTGCGTCTCAAGGTTACGCGCCCAGATGATCGATACATCCGACCATGTGCCATTCCCAATCCAGCGCTTTTGCCCATTGAGCCGCCAGCCCCCCGGCACGCGGTGCGCTGTGGTAGTGAGTGCTGAAGCGTCGCTACCATTGGAAGGCTCTGTGAGCGCCCAGCAGCCGACCTTGGTCAAGTCCGCCATTCCTGGCAGCCACTCATGCTTCTGCTCCTCAGATCCCTGCAACAAATTGCACTGTTATGATGTTGCAGGTATGCGCTATTCCTCCGTTTTGAGGAAGGAGCCGTCGGAGACGTGATGAAGAATCTACGTCGTGCAGTACGCTTCACTTTCCCCCATTCCCAATCCCCAATCGCACCAGGCACAATCCGGTCGATGCAGAACTTGTTTATGATTGCCTTGATGTGAGCTATGACAGCCTGCAACTTCAATGCTGCGGACAGAACTCACTCTTATACACGTGTTCGTAGCAGAACGACATAGCAGTATACGCACCAAAAGGCCGATGGTCAACGCTGCCAGGCAGTTGTGGACCAGCAAAAATGTGCTCATGGAGGCATCAACCCTCGCAATCTCCACAACACCCTGCATGCCAGCCACAGCAATTAGGAACGTGGGTTTGTTCTAAATGGCAGGATGAATGAGGCCTTGTTCTCATCTTGAGGGTTCAATGCAAAGATGCTCATCCCTACAGACACAATCTGTAGATTCTTTGGTTCTCGGCCATGTAACGGTAGATGCATGTCGTGCTACAAAGGCTGGGTATCTCGTACAGATGCTGATGTATGCAACACGCTGAGCTTATTGCAACCTCTACCATGCATTGAAGCCCACACCCTCATCAGCAAAGGTTCTAGGGTGATAAAACACCGTGCCCTCATAGCCTCAGGTATCCTAACTGTTGGCTGTACCATGTACTCCCGACTCAAAGGGCTATTTCCAACATCAGGAAGACAGGTAGCTGCAAATGGCCGATGTTCAGCAACAACTGTTGAAGTGACACGCGACAGCAGATGAATGTCAGCAAGCAAGGTCAAGTCCGACATTAAAACTCCAGCTGATTTCATGTGTGCCTGGTATGTCGCATGAGGCTTACAGAGTTCTAAGTTCCGGAACTCATCACGCTCAGGATGAGCATGAATGCGCCTTGACAAGGGCTGCCTTACGCAGTTGCTGAGAACGTAACCCGAGAAACATGCATGCAACAAGATCATTAGAATCAAATTCTATATCTTCTGCTAATCATCCAGTCATCCTGGATAACACGTGTCACTCACTTGGGATGGCTCTTTTCGTATGTTTAGATAAGACAGTCTTACACAAGGTCTAGGTCCTAGGTCGACAAGGTAGGCTGATGTAACAGTGCTCGTGGTCTTGCATATCAGAGTGGCTGCACGCACCATTGCCAAGGCAGTGACAGTGAGTCCTGGGCACCCATAACCCTTAATCGTGCCACCCCCCAGTCCCAACTTTGCGAGCTTGGGCACCAGCGCAAAAGGAAACTCAGCCTTTTCCCAAAACTCCACAATCACAGGAGCAACCTCCGCCACCTGCAAACACCACCGCGAATGGTCTATACACATAGTTGTGCATAGCAATCTGCTTTACGATCGCATTTCGCGGACGTTCCTGGCAGCCAGGTGCCAGCATAACAAGCATTCGCCTACTCAAGTTACATGCCACCAGAAAAAGCAATCACAACGACCGCAAAGTTGTGAGGATACATTGACCCAAACAAGAGGCCAGCCAGAAATGGGTTGACATTTTCAGGCAGTGAGGGGTTTAAAGGTTCATTGCTTGCCCCGAAGTCAATCAGCATACTGCAGTTCAGTACGCTTGCCATATACTGTCTGACCGTGAGCACAATTCTAGCCACTGCTAAAGAGGAATGTGTTCGAAATGACCTTCAACTGTTGTCCGTACTGGCAGCGCAGTGCGGGTGCCAGTCAAACCTTTGTAATCATTCGCACCCATAATGTGCGGACAGGCCAGCTGCATACCAAGTGAGCAGCATTTTCATACATCTGGCCTTCATGCAGAGGCGAAACATTGCATGCTGCGATATTTGATGTGCACAGACCCACCTTGTGTCGAGACATCATTAGTCAACGTCCCTGTCTACATGGGATGCACTCCATCTTCCTGTTCAGTTGTACGTTGTCATGTCATCTGGTGTAGTAATTTTCAAACCAAATCGTTTTGGACACAATCGCTCACTTCCTGAGGAGTGCACAAGCGCCCAACAGCGGCTGGGACCAGGACTCGGCAGTGGCTTGGTCCCCCCGCGCTTGTTCCAACCCAGATCATGCCCACATGATTGGTGACCAAGATTAGAAAGGGCATCAGGTTCTGCGGCACTCACCATGAAGCTCCTCACTTTAAGTCGCAGTTCATTCTCCGCTGGAGAGAGAAGCTGCCCCAGGTCGAGCAAATCATGCACAGCTGGGGGGAACGATCGCATCGTCTGCGCCTGTGGGAAGCAATCGTCGAATGCCATGGCATCTGTTGCGCATCGGGTCAAGTCTGCACTCAAATCGATTTTTCGTCACGCTTCGATTTGATGTGTCGGCCTTGGGATGTCGATGATGACGACGATGCGGGCGTCAGGGTTAGCGCGCTGAGATTGCAATGGCGCCATTCATGGGGCCATTGTACTACATGACCCATACATGGGATGAACTGAGAAGACTTGGTCAAGAGGGCGACCTGCACCTATGAAGATGATTGCCTGACCTCGTGAGAGCAAAACAAGGCTTATCTGCACGACACTGTAGGTTGTGACGTGTGCGCATATCTATAAACGTGCGCATGTGCATTTGCCCACGCTTTTCAGCGACGCGCAGACATGAGTGCTTCCTCCATAAACTTATTGTGATCTGCGTTCATTAATGGTCTTCGTTCCACGACCATGCATCATTATGCTGCTATCGAATGGCAAGACTGCGTGACGGGGCATTTTACGACAGACCTGGGTCTTCACTCCTAACGTCCTGTGATTCCAATTGGCCAGCGAGAATTCGCAGACGTCCCTCAGCTCGGCCTGTCATGTTGATAGGTGTTCCAGCGACTCCAGGGCCGTGAAAATTTGACCAAAGTACTAAGAATTTCCGAAGACAGCGCCATGCACAATGAGCCTGCCGCAAACTAAATGCGATATTCTGTCCGTAGGATGTGAATGCTTGGAGTGCTAGAATCAAGTCCCGTCAAAACAATATATCCGTGACACGGACTGTGATGCGGATGATTGTGATTACGTGATGCGGGGCATCACTTCCTTCGGAAGGTGCTGGGGCCCAGCCTTGGTTTGCACCGATTTCCTTGGTAGTCGTGTGCTAGAGGTCCTGTATCTGCTTAGAACTTGTAAGTCCAAGTAGAATCAAATTGGTTTGCTCCATACCATACTTTGCCAAACCAGGGACACGACGTCGCCAATGTGGCGCCAGGCGTTGGGACACCTGATGCCGATGCTATGATGTAACTGATTACCTTAGCGCTGTAAACTGTCTTGTTTTTCGCACACTGCTACGAAGCCTCGCATAGTTCGTAACCCTGCGACCTTCTTCACAATGAATGCAAACGGCGACATACCGCATCACGACTCGTACCTTTTCAGCACATATCTGGGTAAAGGCAGCGACGGATTGGTTTGGAAGGCGCAGTACGTAGGCACTGTGAATCGCGGAAGCCTCAAGCCAAACACGCATGTCGCCATCAAGCTCGTGGATAAGAAGAACATTCGCCCCAACGAAGTCACGATTCAAGCTCAGCTCCGCCACCTTAACATCGTGCAGCTCTACGACGTAATTGAGTATGCCTCGGCTTCTTATTTGGGTGGCCCTGTCACAGTTCACATCTCCCATGCACAGTCTGCCCGTAATCGTTGTACTCCTTGTGATGATTATGAAAGTACCGAGTTTCTTCTTTGACATTCGTTGCCCACGCCAAGCTCTGTGGCATGTGCATGCTGAGTTTTGCTGTTTCACAGCATCCAACCGTCGAATTTGGAAACGCTCGCAGCATCCATGGGACGGCCAGGATTTTCAATTGACAGATATGTCACAATTGGAATGTCGAATGATGCAGACGCGTGTTTCGTGTTGGGTGGAAGCAGCCAGGGTTCCTAGTCAGGGTCTGCACCTTCCGACCAGGTTCGGTTTCGTGATATCCCGTGGCGGCCTTCCTGCAGCCAGTCTTGAACCACGTCTTAGAGATAAGGATGTTGATCAAACCTTGGACTGCAGGTGTGGTACATACTTCGGGATGGTAATGGAGCTGGCCGATCATATGAAGCATAAGCTGGCAGGACCGTCGCTATGGGACTGCATAAAGAGCTGTGTAGAAACCAACCAGAAGGTGAAAATCTACGGGACACTAGACAGGCTCAATCGAGATGGATCGGAGAGCTTTTGCCGCCCTCTCAAGGGTGGAGAAGCCACGATAAGATGGGTTTTCCTACAGGTGCGGCTGCCTGGTTGAAGAACTGTCGGTGCAACGCATGCCATGCAGCACATGGAGCGATATTTGACCATGTGAAGGGGTGATTCCCATGACACCAGCCCACCGCAGCCGGTAACGCTGCCTGGATGTAGACATGTCTGAGTGAGCATTATTGCGCCTGTGCGTGATAAGGCATGCGCAATGTTCTGAAACTCCCAGGGTTTGCTGCCAGGCGCTGCTTTGAAGCGTCTCGGCTCGTGCTTTGACTCTCAGCGTTCCGTACAGGTGGCGTCAGCCCTGGATTTTTTGCACAGGCATCCAAAAAACTTTTGCAATCGAGATGTCAAACCACACAACGTGTTGGTAGTGGACTTCGCTGCGCATCGAGACCTCATATTCCGCCCCGTCATCAAACTTGCGGACTTTGGCTTTTGCAAAGCCACGGACGTTGAAGACGCAAGAACCCGCCTTGGCACCCCAGCTTATGCCCCTCCTGAAATTATCAACCAGAAAGTGAGGTGTGTGCTTGCCCATTCACGCATCATCACAGTTATCAGCCACTGGCCGTGCAAGCTTTTCGCACCATGGCAATATTTTGCAAGCTTCAAGTTCGCCCTCACATGATTGGCATCCAAATCATGCTGGAGTGCATCGTGCTTGGAACCGGTTGTTGAAATTGTTTTTTGGACCAGTAGTTGCAGCTCCGATGGCGGCTCGGTGTCTACTCTACCTACTCCGCCACCACCCTCACACGAATACATTCCGGCGAACTGCCCTCACCCTGCCGGCAGATTTCCCCGGTATTGATCAGCCCTCAACATACCAGGCATGCCAGCAGTGCATATGCTTTTGCAATTCTGATCTGTGCGTTGACGCTGTCGCATCCCCACACAGCCTCAGGCACATCGAGCAGAGTGCGGGTCACATATGTTTTGATACTTGACCTTGCGGACAAAGTGTCTGATCTGTCACGATTGCAAGTCATCCTGCGTTGCGTCGAATTGCAGGCAAGTACCGGTCGCCGATGAAGTTGGGGAGGAAAAGGATATTTTTTATTGCGGCAAGAAGGCCGACGTATGGTCGGCCGGGGTGCTGCTGTACGTGCTGGCCGCAGGCATCGAGCCTTTCAAGGACAAGAGTGACCTCCTCCAAAAGGGTGATGCCGCCAACCAGGCCATGATGATCCGCATTGGCTCTGGGAAGTACGACATCTTCACACAGGATCGGATTGGGCACTGCTCCCCCGAGCTTCAAGATCTGCTGAGGTGGATGCTCACTCGTGACCCCAATCAGCGGCCCACCATGGAAATGGTGCGCTCCACCTGTTTCAGCGCATGAGAATGCCATGCACGACATTGATCAGTTGACATGTTTTGCCATCTCTATCTCGATCGGCGGCCGTTGGGCCATTTGGCAAGGGAAGGAAGTTTCTGGAAGTTCTGCACTCATGAACGAAGTGCGCAATCTGCACAAGAGTGCTTGCTGGATGTGTTCAACGTGGCAATGATTCCGTTTGGCGTCTGCAGGTCATCTCACATGCATGGAGTAAGAAGCTGAATCAAGATATCCAGACACGGCCTGGTCCTGAAGGTGTTGGTGAGTACCTTCCCGCATGGGATGCATTGAGTAAAAACATCGCCACATCCGTGGCTACTGCACAACACGAGGAAGTCTGGACATTACCAATGCCTCGCGCAGAAGTAGAGGAGGTGTGTCGCTTGGACTGTCTGTGCTTGGATTTGTGTGTTGGTGACAAATGGCATGGATGCCATGGCATCTGACAACATGTGCACCGCGCGACCGACTGTTTGAATAAGCCTTTGTGCAGAAGCGTAGTTCTGTCGCAGAGTTTTTAATGACTGTTTCTGCCTTTGAGGTGCCGGCCCCGAGACGGCGATTTTGTTGCGATTATGAGGTGGCCCATGTTGTAGTGGACAATAAGACCTGTCAGTTGTGCTATTGATGGCTCAACGCCTTGTTTGTCTGATGGGTTTTGCCATGTTCAGCACTACACCGCATATGGCTTGTTTTGGCGTCGGAAGCCCTCACATTGTGGTTGAGTTTGCTGTCTGCCGTGCAGCTTCTCCTGAGGTACTCAGAGCGGACCAGGTGACAGACGTCTTGAGGACTCGCATCCACTTGGATCCTCATTCCTTGGGGTCTGTGTCAAGTGGGAAATTTACAACCGCCTGTCCATCCAAAGGCATTGACGATGGGCAAGACACCACCCTGCTTGGCATTCGCGCCTAACAGGCAAGGCTGGTTTATAAGTCCTTGCTGGGCTGGAGTCATTTTGTTCAAGACAGCGTTTGCCAAGGAATCTGCCAGTGGATTTGACACCAATGACCGTGGTTGATAGGAACACTGGTGACCTTTGCTACACATGTTTCCAAGAGTGTCTAAGGATTTTTGGATGTCTGTGTCAACCTAAACATGCTCTGGCACTTCAGAGTTGTTATTGATCTTGAGTCTGTTTGATGATCCTTTTGCATGCATTCTGTGGATCAGTCTTGCCTTGTAGGCCAGTAAGTTATCAGCAAATTATCAATCGCAATGACATGCGCATATTGCTTGTCAGTGGTACCAGCGGCACAATCCAAAGCTAGTGTGCCTGCGCCATCCCTCATCAGACATGCCCGAACAACCCTGGTGTTTTGCAGTGCCGGCACGGATCCATCGGAAAATAACTCACTGATCCCTTTGGAGACCATCACGTACATGATTGCTCCGTAGAATGCCAGTCATATGTCGCCAAATCTAAACAGTGATCAATTGTTGGCCAACGAACCAGCAGCCCACCGAACAGCATGTACATGTCATGTGGGTATTCTAGAAGAACTTGCTCATCACACTTCCTGATGAGGTGATGAATTGATACGAATGCCGCTGGAACATGATGTCACGTCACCTGCTAACCCCTTCATTGCATATTGCCGAGCGTGCAATGCTCGACAACGTGCAATGGCAGTCATGCCTGCATTTGACGCCCATCTCGATTTTGCGGCAGCAGAAACAAGGCACCTTATCAGAGTTGGCACTTCTTCGACCTCATATTATGTCATCGCCTCGTCTCCATCATCAGCCTCCACCTCCCTGCCACCCCTTACAGCAATCGCAGTACAAGCGCCAACAACAGGTGCGTCTGCCGTTGGCCTGATGTCACCCTCCATCAAGTTGACGCATCGATGCAGGCTGGGCAGATAGCCCTTTGCTCCAGCCTCCCTATGTGCTGCAAGCGTGGCGAGACTCGGTCCTCTGCCTGTGCGGGCTCAGTGACAATGTTCGATGTTGTGCAGGTCATGGAGGCAGAGGTCAAAGCGGCGGGCGGGCCCTGAGGCGCTCGTGTGACGACCGGTGCGTCATCAGCAATGCGAGCGATGGCCTGACCCGCCGGTGCCTCTACAATCGGCGTGGGCATTGTCGCCGGAGCGGAGCCTTGTGCGAGGGGATCTTCGAGGAGTGCTGCAGGATGGAGGCGAGCTGGGCGGTAGGGCACGTTGGGGAGCGAGGGCTGGGCGTCAGCAACATTGGCGCGTCTGCATATGCAACTGTCTCAAGGGCGGCTTCACCGGAGGGTGCAGGGTGAGGGTGAGGCCTAGTTGCGTTGGAGTAATGCTCAAGCCGCCCAACTCTGGCTCCCAGCCCGCGTATCATTTCCGCATTTATGCCAGCTTAGTCCTGCCTTCTAAATGACGGAGAAGGCATTCCTTGGCCTTCTGTTCTGCATATCATGAAATTATATCAGCATTCCAAAGCCCAGTGCAAAGCAGACAATCGAGCGCGCTGGCTTCCAGCTTGGACAGACTTCACTCGGAAAACAGACGATTTTTGGACGGTGTATTTGATTTCGGCTTGTTAGAGCCTCCTCCTATCCCTGGGGATACCTGAAGTCACAAATGAATGACGTAATCTGCACCGCGGGAACTGGACCCTGAACTCCTGAACCCATGGATGATTTTGTGCGAATCTGTGCCTCAATAACTTCACAACGTCATACATTTACAGCTTCTGCAAAGTTGACGACGAGGCAATGTGACAAGTACTAGCAAATTAGGTGCCATGGTCTTGCGGAGGTGTCTTGCACGCGACTGCTCTGCGATGCAGCCGCGATACTGTTGCATGCTGTGTTTGTAGTATGTCATAGTATATGTATTTCCCTTGACAAATTCTCTGCTTCATTCTGCTTGCTTGTTTCTCTACACCAAGCATGGCTCCTGCTGCAATGCATCAACGCTCAGGTTTGGGGAAGCCCGACCATCGCGGCGCCACAGCATCGATCGACGAGGAGCAGATCATGAGGAAAGCGTCAGGAAGATTTGCGTTGCACGAGCTTGTGCGCTTGAGCATCAGCAGAAACGCAGACCTCCCTGTACTGCAGCAGGTAATGAGTGGGCTCCAGCGGGCTCAGCGTTGAATACATCATTGCGCCTTCTGTTGTCCTGACGGGAAAGTTTCCTTATCAGCGACGTTTGGAAGTAGACATAAAGTGCACTGCGGTACATCTGAAGATGGTCAGAAATGCCCTCCCTGCAGGATTTCGATTTTGCAGGATGATGAGATGTACATTATGACTCCACGCAAGCATCAGTAAACATCCATCAAAAGCGTAATGACACATAGGAAGGAAATTAAATAATCAGATATGTCAGCAGCGCATGGCCAACTAAGCCTCTCAATGTGCAGCTCTGCAGCGGGCAAGGCAAAAGCACCCTTCCCCTTCATGCACGCACACAGATCATCACAGAATGCAGCTTGCGGGAGGAAGTGCGCTGTGCTCGAGAGCTGCAGCTCGTTCAACATGTGGCAACCTTTGAACTGGACACCCTGTTAGATGCCAATCAACCAGGGTGGTTTGAAGAGCAAGTGAACCTGCTGACGCTCTCCACGCGACAGACACCTGTTGGCCCACAACCTACTGCAGGTCCGCTGCGACGGTGTGT
Source organism: Nuphar pumila (assembly GCF_984573655.1). NCBI lineage: Eukaryota > Viridiplantae > Streptophyta > Magnoliopsida > Nymphaeales > Nymphaeaceae > Nuphar > Nuphar pumila. The sequence goes on along the minus strand of NW_028323719.1, from coordinate 6,659 downwards.
ATTTCCAGGCATGCAGTGCATGTAAATGTCGCTTCCATGAGAATCTCAGCATCACCATGATCGTTCTGTCACAGACGACACACGACACCATAAGACATCTATGGGCCAATGGTGACTTGGTGTGCCAGCTGGTGGACGCGTCTCACAGATCATAGGCATTCCAGTTACATGGATTGCATGAGCCATAACTAGTCAAGCAATTTATGTCGTATGAATCCCCATAAATCAACCCCGAACAACTCTGTCCTAACTATCTCAACGAACTTGTATCTCTGTTCCGCCCTTGGTATGCATCGTCATCCAAGGTGCGCGTGGCCGAAGCTCCAAATGAGTATGGCTTGATACCCGATGCGTTTGTTTTGTTAACAGAAAATGAAACAGGTGGACTGCATTGACCAACTGGCACACAAAAGAACCTTGGGATCCACTCATACACTTTCAAGAGGTGGACTCAATCTCTGACCTTGCACAAGTGGTCTCAACAGGATGTAGAGCTTACAGGCGGAAGTGCCATTGCATGTGTCATGACTGATTACTATCCATTCGACTTTGCTTGTATAGACTCTCGTTCGATTCAGATGTACAGCAGGTGTCTTTAGTTTACAATCTCATTAACGCTGGTGCTGGTTGGGGAAGAGCTGAGCGTCAATGTTGGTCCACACAACATGATACAGTAGGATCGCCACGTGCCGAAATTGTGGGAGACTGAGAATGTGGCCCAACGCTACATGGTTTCGGGCATGCTTGTGCACCTGTATGAGAGCTAGAAGGTTCCAATCTCACTTGTCTGGAGCTCGGATATCACAGTGTGTACATGGGTGCAGATACAATCCGCACCGTGCCATGTCGCACAGACACCGGCTTCTCTCAAGCAAAGTGAATCCGTACTTGGACGCAAACGCGGCAGGCAACCGAGTTTCCAAAAACATGCGCCCTCAAAGCGCAGCGTTGCCGACGAGCGCAAACATTTCAGCACTTCGACAGGTCCACGTTCCTCACGATGCTTCTTCAAACCCCAGCACCCAGGCTGTGTCCCCTGACCATCAAAGACTCCAAACCCATGCGAGTGTGTCATTACACATGGCTCAGCGCCCCCACACGTCTCCCCACCCAGGTTCGTGACGCATGCCACCATGGATATATGGTACATGTTGTGTTAGAGTGACACGTCTGCCCGCCGATAGATCATGCAAGCCAGGACAAACATGGTCGCACGAATGATCGGTTGAGAACTCATGGATTGAGAACAAGCAAACTAGGTAGCACTGCAATTAGTTCAACTGTTTCCACATCGCAATTGCGCTTACGTGGACAATGCAAAAGGAACAGCATCTGCCGTTCGCAGAAGACAGCACAGCCCAAGACAAAGAATTTGGATGCTTATGAGGCATACAAACAACTGAGCCAGAATTATTGCAAAATTATGATGTATTGCTTGCCGCATGTTTCACAAACTCCAAATATGTCAACAGTCATTCACTTTGGTCCGCGCTTATCCACATCAAGTCGTGAATAGCTCATACGCTGAGCGTGTACAGGGCGGGTCGCGGTGGGTGCGCCTCGTACTCTTCGACTGTTGAGAGCTGCGGCCAAAGTCAAGCACAGCTTGCAAGAACACAACGGTGAGGGGCAAGGCGCAGCTTGGGCAGCGCTGAGCGCGCATGTCCAACATGCACAGGCGCACTACCAAGAGTGCCTGGATCTGTGCTTGCAAGAGTCTGTATCGCACGGATCTGAAGCAACATCGCCATGGTCCCAAGAGCGGCGTCGAGCATGGCAATTTCAGGTGCTCTTGCACGGCAAAGGCGCTGCCCCTGTGCTGTCACAATCTCACAGCTCGCTTGTGCAGTTGATAATGATGAGGTATCTTTTACATCACTACTGTATCCACATGGACATTGGCAACTCCAAGAACTACTTGTGAGTTGACCCACTGGAAAGCCAAGAATGCTTCAATGTGGTTGACTTGACGATTAGCAAGCTTTGCTGAAAGGTTCGTGATGGCTGCCTGCCCTAGAAGCGCTCTGACCAGGGAGATTACGGAGGGGAGTGACAGTCTCAAGTATGACTTGATTTTTGTGAATAATATGTACTGCATGCAGGTGGGAGATCTGCCAATGTCACAGGGGCACAGGGCCGCCATTCGGAAGTTCACACTGGACCGGTGTGCAAAAGTCATTCAGCGAAACTGGTCAAGATACAAGCACACAAGGGATGTCAAATGCGCAGCTGAGCGCGAGCAAGCGCGGATTCTTGCTTCAATTGACGCTCGCAGGCAGTGGGCTGCAACCATCTTGCAGAGTTGGTGGCGCCGACATGCAGCTGTGAGGTTTGCATGCAACTTACAAAAACAGCAGCTCCAGCGGCAACGAGAGCAACTCGTGAAGTGCTTGAAACAACTTGCATCAGCTCGCCGGATACAGGTGTGGTCCACACGCACATGCCGGTGCTGGCTTATGACATGTCTTACGACGCGTTTGATGGTACATTGGAAAGGCATCATCAATACATCACATAGATAATGGCAGGAAAGAGTCAACAAGCAACAAAGACAGAAGGCATCATCAACATCCATGCCTCGTGGCAGCGGTGGCTATGATCATTTCACGACGACCCAGTTAGGCCAGGCACTTCATGAAATGTATTGAGGTTTAAGGTTGGTTTGCGGTACCGCCCACTGAATGCGTCGCATCATTACCAAATGATGGTACTGCAGGCAGCTTGGAGGAAGTGCCAGAGAAGGAGGGACGTGGCATGCGCCCTATTAACTGCTGAGCGCCGATGCTCCGAATCGGCACACGCAGGCGCAGGATCGGCTTCTTGGGCGTCCCGGCTTTCAAGCAAATGGCTGGAGGTACCCAAAGCAATGCTGCTACTGGTGCGCCTTCAGGCAGCTGTCCGGGGCTGGCTGGTGAGGCGCAGCAAGGACTTGGGGTGGCGGCGAGCTGCGCTCGAAATTCGACGCAGGCAGCGACGCCGGAAGGAATGGGAGTGCCACCGGAGCCATATGCTTGCTACATTGCCTTTGCAGCGACAAGTGTTGAAGGCTTGGGACGCATGCCATAAATCCCTCGCTAAGGGGGATAGCCTGATGCAGGTATGCTGACACATAGGACAAGTTTGCCTGCTTGTAGATCCTTGTGTTGCTTTCTTTTGTGTCCTGGCCCGCCGTGCTGGGAGCATCCCAGGAACTGTTCCTTCCTGGCATCGCAAGCCGCATGTCCACGCCCATGATGTTCCATGTCACATTCACTGTGTGGACCATGTGGCGTTGCAGCACAGGGTGTTGTATCCAGGCACATGAGTTCTGTGATAGCAAATTTGCCCGTCAATCACGTGCTCCATCACTTCAGTCCAGCGTGCAGAATTGGTGCGTTATGTGCTGTTCAGCTTTGTCTGCAAGACAGGGGACGTACCTGGCAATGACTGCATCATTGTATTGTGCTAACAACAACTGAACTCCTGAGCTGGCAGTGTCTAGATCAGTGAGTGACAGTGAGGGGTGAACAAGAAGCAAGATAATGATGAATGCTGCACAATTTATCATTTTCAGGGTGGGTGGGTGGCTTCAACCAAAAGACAGCGAACCCAAGTGTTTGCTGCCCGGTTGAACCAAACAAGATGCGTGATGTATTGAGACTGGCGACTGCTGATGAGCATTTCGAAATGCGAAACAGCCCTGCTTTCAGAAGGCAAGCGATGCTCTCGGGCTACAAACTCTGTGACTCAGACCGAGTAGGATTGCGTACGTCACTGCTTGCGCACAGCTAACACATAACTACGATCATAATCCACATAATCGTGCAATGTATGTCAAGGCAGCGATCCCTGGTCATGGATCCATCGCCATGCACAGCATGCTTAATGATGCGTTTTCTGTGTATGTCATGGTGACTATCTGCTGTGTGTGCAGAAGTGTCAAGAGGAGTTCCAGCAGAATTGGCAACAATACGCCCATCAGGAGCGCGTCGATGCACTTGGCAAGCCCCTTCCACGCAACTGGGTTCCCTACACAGACCCCGTCAAACACGGCATGCTGTACTTAAACATGCACACCAACGAGCTTCACCAGATCAACCCCAATCTCGTGCTCTTAAAGCCGGAACTGCAAGAGCAATGGGCAGAGGGACAGCAGCAGTTGCACTCTGTCCTTCAGCACATCTGGCTGCAGCAGCAGCTTGTACAAGAGGCTGCAAGTAGGGTGCAAGATGACCTGCACGCAAAAATGCACGACTTGAAATTCGAGCATGCTGCATGACAACGGGGCCGCATTCTGCAGCTTGTGAGCTTTCCCTTCAGCAAAGGTGCTCAGCATATTAACATAGCTGCAGATTGGCTTTTATGGTAAGCCAACATGCATATGCTTTTGACAACATGGTCGCAAACACACGGATGTGTCTCGAGATATATTGGCTGCAACATTTTTCCGGAAATTAGGGGTAATCTTGTAATCCAATGACACGGCATGCTGGATTACCATGTGCCTTTTCTTGTGTCGCCCCGGCCGCTGCCCATGTGCGAGGGAGCGGAGGGCGTCCGTCCAAGGACGACGTCATCGACCTTGGCAGTAGTGACAGCAGGGACTGCATGCGTGTGTGCAGCCAATGTAAAGTGGCGTGTGAGTGGAGGTCCAGCAAGGGCCTGGATGCCTAGCATGAGCTGCGCTGCCATGTCAGTGACGCAGACAAACTGGGATAGAACCTCAGTGCTGTGGACGTGCACCCTCACCAGCAGTCTGCTTAACAGCATCCTCACGCTGGAAGGTGCGTGATGCCGCCTCAACCATGCGAACTCTGGTACACCATGTTTTGGTTGCATATCTTCCTAATTTGTTCATCCTTTGTTCATGGACTGTGCATGGCCATCGCATGGCGATGGCTTCGTTGCGTCGACTAGTGAGCCTGTCATGTTGGTGATTGAAACAGACTATGCAGGTATGATGGTGAAGGCATTGCCTGTGAAGGGTCCACGGGTCCCCGCCACGTCCTCCCAGAGCCCGCTATTGCAAGTAATTGTCCAGTGACCTGAAGACTGTAAAACTTGAAAGCAAAATTGTGGCTCAGGCTGCACAAACACAGGCGGAAGCGGAGAACGCTCGCCGAGCGGCCCGGCTCTATGAAACGGCGTACAGACTGAAAAAGCGACAGGCTTCTGGTGCACATCCTGTTGCCAGGAGCGCTCATTTGTGGCGTTGCATGGTGGTATGTTGTCCGTCAACAGTATGAGGTCGCTGTGCCTGCTGGGAGGGCTTGGGGTGGAACTGTCGTGAGTGCCTTTTCCCTTCACTCCACACGAGTGCGAGACAGGGATGGCCGTCTCGCCTATTCTTGACGCTTCTGTGAGGCTGACACATATTTTCTGTTGTTTTTTCTTCACTCTTTGAAACGTGGAAGAGGATATCTTGCTCCATTGAAGAACTATTCTTCCATGCCCATGCGTTTGCTATGCCTTATTTGTCACGGGTAGTTGAAAATCGCATTGTCACGGGTTGTTTTTAAAACACAATTTTTCCATTCCTGGCAAGTAACATGATGAATTAATCATGTTACTCGCCAGCAATGGAAATTGACTTTCTCCTCTTTGCATAATAGCAACGAAGCTCATGAGATTATGAAAGCCCTCTAATTTTCACACTTTGCCTGACTTGGAATCTTCCACTTGATGGCATTCGTCGCGTCTTGCGGCGCCGGGGACATGGTGTGATCCCCAATTGTTTATTTATTTATTTATTTTATTCGACAAATGGGTCGCTGAGGTATGTCCGAAAGACCGAAAAGGAAGGTCAAAGTCTCCCTGCCTCCCTCACTTGGAGGACGCACAATGCTAACTAACCATTCATCCTGTTCATCGAGGCAGCCCACGCGGTTTATCGGTTTCTTCAGCGCGTATCGGCCTCGAAGTACGGTCACAAACGGTTTGGCACCCCTATGAACTGGAGCCTTGTCGTTGAACCGACATCCTTACCACGACTCATGACTCATGAGTTGGCTTGTATCCTAGAACGGTGTAAAGCATACACTCCTGAGTAAGTTGCTTTTCATGTACATAGTCGCATATGTGGATTGGGAGAATATGACGCTGAGGGTGCGAAGAAGTACTGTTGCACTTGGGACAGCTGTCCATTAGCTACCTCCTCTCATCAGAAGGTCTTGTTCCCGGCTGACTATCCTGTGACGAGACGGGTGCGTTTCTGGCATATCGACAGTTCAGCGCACAACCTGAATTTGCATGCTGTACATTTGAAAGATCGGTTGCTGTGCGGTGCTGGTTCTGTACAGCCGCGGTTCTCCATCTACTCGGACAGAGGTGCTCAGATTTCGGTACTGACAGTTGCAACTCATAACCTTTGCATTGCCAATGCCATCGGACAAAAAATCATTCACCAGCGATTCAAGGCTAATCGTGACAAATTCCTGCAAGCACGCTATTCTCTAAAAGATGATAAATGAAACCCTGGTACGCCTGCCTGGAAAGGCTGGCGTATTCAACGGCGAGACAATGCAAAGGTTCATATACTCGAGCTAATTGTAGGAATGCTGCATTCCTCAAGGAAGTGCCAAGCTATGGAGGCTTTCTGAAAGCTTTGTTGATCAGGTGTCCGCCTTACTCCCACCGTTGAGTGATAAGACCATGTGTGTGGTTCAAAGACATTATTAGAA
>NW_028323718.1:0-32822 GCF_984573655.1 Nuphar pumila | reverse complement strand
ATCAGCACACCGGTGAATACGGACGTGGCAGCTGCAGCTTGGTGCCAGACGATGGTATGGCAAGGAGCTCAAGGGCGGCGTGGTCAAGGTCCTGCCGCTTGATCTGCTGCCGCACATTTTCCAGCTCTTTTCGTGCTGTCATGCTCTGAGCCTCGTACTGGTTGGCACGGCGCATGAGCGCTGCCATCTCCACGTTCTGCCTCTCCAGTGCAGACATCAGCTGGCTCTTTTCACTCGCCATCTCGTTCCGCACTGCTTGTAGCTGCTTGTTTACCTCCTCTCTGACTGCATCTTCAGCTGTGTCAGCAATCAAACAAGCACACAACATTGGTATGCGCATGGCATACCTTGTTTCTGTGTTTGCGTGCGTACGATGAACACCAGCACGTTGGCTGGATAGTCAGCCCTCGAGCATTCAGCTCATGCTCACATCCCAGGCATCAGGATGCGACATGCGATGACAATGTGAGTGCAGCAGAGAAAACACACCAGCTCCCATCTTGGCGTTCACCATGGGCGAGATCGGGATAGGGATCCCATGGGGCATCGGGAGATCTGCAAGCACGCCTTCCGAGGCCGGGAAGGGAGGGGGGAGATCCGGTATAGTTGACTGAGAGGGGGGTTCCAGCAGGCCGCGCTCGTTAGAGCTCCGCAGTGCGTTTGCGCGGCGGTTGCCTCGCTTGGCGGCTTCGGCCTCCTCTTGAGCTCTGCGCCATGCGTCAGCCACAGGGTCATCGGTGCTCTTGCCGCCAGTGTGCTGCAGCGAAGCCCCTCGCTCCTTCCGCAGCTCGTCCTGCAGCTTTGCGCTGAGCTCCGCCTGCTCGCGATGCAAGCGTTCCTGCACTCAACACCACATCAGGACCAGTTGAGATATGCTCTCAAGCTTGCAACCTTAACGTGTGACAAATCTGCAGACTCCCACCCAAGCATGTATAGAAGGATATGCCTAGCCGATGATGAATGCAGCATCGCATTGTCAAACCACTGCTGGAACAACGCTGCTCGTGGTTGCCTTTGCAAGTATCTCCGAGGTACTTGTGCAAAGGGTTAGGGGGAGACAGCAGCGCACCAGCTCTCGCTGGTCACGTTCTGCCTCGCGCTGCCTCTCCACCTCCTTGAGCCGCTTCTTTTCCGCGACCTGCATTGTGAGAAAGTCCTGCAACTCCGTGGCAGCACGCGCACGCTGCTCGATCTCCCCTCGCGTCAAGTACGCGTTGTCGCTCTTGAAGTTCAGAGTTGGCTGAGCTAATACACCTGCGCTCTCCTGATTTGCTAACCCCCTGGGGACATGCGCCCCACCCTGCCCCATCTGCACAAAACTGGGCTTGTTCATTCCTACTGCTCCGCTGTAGTTTGCTCCAGGACCAGCCCCTTGCTCTGGGTTCGGCATGTTGCCAAACGCCTGCTCATGCTGCTGTTGGCCGTATCGGCCGCTCCCCCCGTTCCCGTTTTGCTGCTGCATGTTGCTGTGCATCTGCGCATCCATGCCTCCACCATGCGTGTGAATGTTTGCCTCCATTTGGTATCCAGGCGCTGTGTTGCGCAACGAGTCCTGCTGCGCTTGCCCTGCAGCATATACGATCTATACCTCACCACTATCTCCTGGTATGCGTGTCCGCCCTGAATTTTTCATCGTCAGCGGATCTGCATTGGGACATCCAATGCCGCTTCACAAGGGCATGCCAGCAAGCTGCATGTTGACGCATTATGAGATGCAGATCTCCGAGATATTGCTGCAGAGGGCATTGATGCTCACCTTTCTGGCAGCAGCAGCAGCAGCAGTGGAAAGCTGTCATGTGCATTACTACTGGATGGTCTCCCATTGGTGCTGTGAAGTGTTTGCCAGACTGCTGTTGGCAGCGCTGCTGGATCGGTGGAGATGGGACGCACCTGCTGGTTGTACGTTTGTTTCGCAAGTTGGCCTGGTTGTATCGGTGTGTGATAATCAGGAACGCCCAACCGATTTGTAATGATGTTGCCATACACATCGCGTAAAGGCGCCCCGCCACCGCCCCTGTTTGTGGGCACCTGCTTAGATGCATTCAGGAGCCGAATGTCTTCCTGCATGTCTTGCTCTTTTTGCCTGTTTTTGGAGTCCCTCTGAGCTGCCATCTGAGCCTCCAGCTCTGCCCTGCACACAGCGTATTTGGTCAACAACACTGATGATACGTGATTAACACAAGATCGACATCACAGCGGCGTGTCTGCACAACAAGGGCGTTCATGTAGTAGGTATGCTCACCTGCAATTCGCTGTCCACGGGTCAGCAGTAATACGTGCACAGCACGAGTGGTGTTGCAAGAATCAAGGCAAATCCCGCAGCAAGACATAACTATCAGGCAAATTGCAGTAACGTCAAACATTGGCGCTGATTCTGCAGGGTGGAATCTGTGTGGAGATGATGGACAGGGCGAGAGCAGTGATGGTTGATTTGTGTGTTGAGGAAGCACACTCGGCTGGATGTGGTACACGATGCAGTACAATGTCACATCGATCATTTGCATCAGGTATTTCGGGAAAGCAGTGAGCATTGCGAAGCATAATACTTGATGGTATCCGTTTTACGCACTTGTATGCAGCCTTCTTTGCACTAGCTGCATCTTTCGCATTCGCATCCCTGCCGGTGAGGCGGCTGAGCATGGAATCTTCAGCTGGTCTTGGACGGTAATTCTGCTCATTGTCTGCAAATGACACTACGGGGCGCTGCTGGGGGAGGGTGGGATAAGCGATCTGCGGTGGTGGTCCCTCAGGGGGCCGGATATATTGCGGCGGTGGTGAATACCCTGCAATGCCAGCCTTGACCATGTATACAGGAGCACGATTTGCGGAAGGCTTGCTGCATTGGCAGCTATGAACCATGGTGATACGACACACGTGCAGCAAGCTTTGAAAACAAGTGCTTTAGGGCTGCATGTTGTCTTTTCGATAACTACTGCTGGTTTGCGGCCTGGATACACAGCTGATTTCTGCCGAATTTCACCATGCATGCACAGGAAAGTACTGGAAGCAAACATGGAAGCTGTGTATCTGCCATGTGGACCTTATGGACATCGTACCAGCATCGTAAGGGGGTGCGTCGTGACGTGCTGGTGAGCCGTAAGGGTATCCCATCGAGGGCATGAGCAGGACGGAAGGATACGATGGCAGGGAGGGATACGGTGGCAAGCCTGCAAGTGGTGCTCGATACATCGCATCCTGCGGCGGAGGTGAAGCGTAATTCTGGGGATCGGCGTATGCCTGGTACGTCTGATAGGGGTTTGGTGGAGGGGAGGCATATCGCGGGTCCTGGCGATACTGGTTCTGCTGATTGAAGTCTGGCGGTGGCGCTCCTCCGACCCCTGGAGACATCGTCGGAGACAGCGATGGTCCTGGCTGTGGGCTGGGGCTGTTCTGCGAGCCGCGGGACTGGCTACGACTTCGACTACGGCTACTGTCCCGCTGCATCCGGTCGTCGTCCTGATCCTGTCTGCGTGCTCGTTGCTCCGCCATCTGTGCCCGCAGTTCTTCTGCATATTGCGATTTGATCTCTGGACCGCGCGATTCAGGCCTACTCTTGTGGCTGTACAGCAGCCCTGCGATGTGGTCTGACCCTCCAGGCGGCACTCGGCATCGCACCATATTGACTGGCCGACCTCAATCAACGTGGCTGGCCGGCTTTTCGTGTTGGCAACCTGCGGCATGGTGACTGCTCTGTCAGGAGGTGACTATGCGCCTCGACAAGCTTCACACGTCTACTGCACATGCTTGCGCTGATGAGCTGCGTAACGGAGACGTTCACTGGACTCCACAGCTTCGCTTCATCATCGTATCTCACGAGATGTTGGCTTCAGCGAAGAATCCCACGCCTCTCACCACAGAATGTGCGCTTCGAGAAGCATGAAGTCACCTGACATTGACTTTCGCGTTTACAGGTATTGAGGCAATCAACGTAGCACTGTGGAAGACGATGCATGCTTCAAGCATGGCCTTTGTATGGGAAGGTGGAATGCGCGGAGATGGTGACAGAGTTGCGCGTCCCAGAACAGCGAGCAGGTTACTAACACAGGCGATAGAACGCAAACACCGATCGCAACAAGCGTGCCATCTGGAGGCATTCGTTTACCTTTGCAGATGTTACACCCGATGCGCTAAGTGGGCTGATTGCTGCTCGTGTTATATAGGTTGGATCTGAGCAAGCTTGGAGTTCAACATGCGCCTAAATCTCCAAAGAGTCACAATATTCTGTTGTGATTATCTTGTGTCGTGGTGATAGCGCACCCTGTCAAATGCGAGAGAGTCGGAAGAGAGGATTCATGGTTTACACCAGTTTTGGTTGTCAATGACACCGCTGCAACGTTGAGCCTTTGACATGTTCCAGACTGTGAGCATTAACATCTAAAACTGCACTGATATAACCTAAAAATGTAATGATGTGGACGCCTTGAAGACTGCTCTGCGATTCGCAAGAGGACCGAACGTTTGTCGACAACGGACCCGATGTGGACAGAGCCAACTTGTCCCAGCCATCAACGTATAACAAATGGCAATTCAAGTGGTAGCGCGGATGTCAACGGCCGTCGAACCTCAGGCTGAGGCTCAACTGGGGTCTTCACTCATCTGTGGGGCAAGATGCGATGGTGTGGTGGGTTGTTGTAGCATCAGCATGCAGTCCAATGCATGCAAGGAAAGCATGTTTGTGCAAGTCAACAAGATGAGATCCGATATTTGCATGTCAAGTGTTGCAACGGCATTGCATAGCGCCCATCTACGTCTACAATTTTGTCACGCGTTCTTCAGATTGGTTGCCGCAATCTTGTATCAGGGTCGCATTCAGGGTAGCGCTCACAATGGCCGATCAGGCTGAGGCCAGTGCGTCTGTTCCAAAAGAAGATAAAAATGTCGAGGCAGTGGCTGCTCAAATGTCAGAGTACGTCTGTGACGCTTCTAGTTGCAGCAGGCCACCTTCGGTCGAACATACAAGCATTCCGACATGCAAGGTTATTTCGCACATAATTCGACCACATCTGCTTTCCTCCTTTTCTCCTTTATGATACTCAGTGGGTGCGCGCGTTGTCTGGGCAGTTCAGCAAAGCTGTTCATAAGGTGGGACAGTCCTGTGCAGGCTCGAGATAGACGAGAAAATCAAGCTGTGCCAGAGTTTTGCGCAAGAGATAACACTTGAAGAAGAGCTGAGGGCTCTTTTTGCCAAGAAGCCCAATCCTGTCGCCTATGATGGGTTTGAGCCGTCTGGCCGCATGCATATAGCCCAGGTGAGTCACTGTCGCCAATGAGTCCTGAACTTGGCCCCGGGGACCATGTGTCCACGTCTACTGCCAGTCCGACATGGCGATGGGGAGCGTGCTGATTCAATCGCATGTGGTGCAGGGTGTCATGAAAGCATTGAATGTGAACAAACTTGCAAAGTGTGGTGTCCATTTCAAGTTTTGGTGCGCACCCATCCCCCAACAATGATCGTGTGCATGGCAAAGACACACAGGCTGCATTTCAAGCAACAGTTTGCTACACTCTGAATTCGTTTCAATCATGAGTCAAAGGTATGTGACGTCTGGTTTGGACAGCACAGATCAGGCAGAGACTGCACACAGGTATGCAGCAAGAGGAAGGCGCAGCTGTCAAATGTCATTCAATCAATCCGATGACAGATGTCAAGCAGGAGCGTTGACGAAGGAGGGGAGCAGCAAGAGCAGGAAGTGAGTTGCAGGGTCGCGGACTGGTTTGCGCAGCTGAACAACAAGATGGGAGGGGACCTGAAGAAGATCCGGGTGGTAGGGGAGTACATGATCGAGGTTTGGAAAGCAGTGGGAATGGACTTGGAGCAGGTGGAATTCTTGTGGGCGTCGGAAGAGATCAACAGGAACTCGGCAGTGTACTGGGCGCTGGTGATGGACGTCGCAATGAAGAACAATCTCAAGCGCATCGTGCGCTGTTCCCAGATCATGGGCCGCGGCGAAACCGACGACCTCTCTGCTGCGCAAATCTTCTACCCCTGCATGCAGTGTGCCGACATCTTCTTCCTCAAGGTACCCCTGCTCATGTCTCCTTGCGGTTTTGTCTGCTTTCGGCGCGGTGTTGTCTATCTTTGTTGCCATCCTGTCCTTGTAAATGCGGCAGTATTGTTCAAAACATAAAGCATCATCCAAGCACTGTCCCCATAGAGAAAGAACTTCTTCCCCCGGGGCAAGTGCTCATGCCGGACTATGACCAATTGCGGACGATGGCCGGTGCTCCAAAGTAAATAGGTCGATGCATCTTCCAAAGTCGTTCGCTACCCTTCTTTCCACACCTGTTGGGGCAGCCTGGACTGAGGGCAAATCTCTAGATACTTGGGAGATGCAATGCCAAGCCACACAACAGTCGTCTGCTCCTCATCATGTGTGAGCGTGCAAAGCCGTGTCATGTCTGCTGAGCTCTGCCCTGTTCTTGTTTTGAATTCTGTGCAATGGGAGGGATTGTACTGTAACAGGACCATCGACGACAGGCCATCTCGAGATATCGAGATCGCCCCAGCATCCAACATTCTGCATTTCTTCCTCTGCTCAGCTTGGCTGCACATGCAGGCGGACATCTGCCAGCTGGGATTGGACCAGCGCAAGGTGAACATGCTGGCGCGGGAGTACTGCGACGCGTCAAAGCGGAAGTTCAAGCCAGTCATCATCTCGCACCCGATGCTGCCCGGGCTGAAGGAGGGCCAGGAGAAGATGTCCAAGTCTGACCCCGATTCGGCCATTTTCATGGAGGACTCGGTCGATGACGTTCGCCTCAAGATCAAAAAGGCCTTCTGCCCACCCCAGATTGTTGACAGCAACCCTGTCATCGCCTATGTCCGCAACATCATCCTCCCTTGGCAGCTGCACCTCACTGTCGCCGGCCCAAGTGGTAGCAAGTGCGCCCTCCTTTGCTTATTATGGTTCTGTGGGCTGCTTGGTCATGGCTATCCACGTCACTATTCGTTGTCATGCATGCAGCTGTGCTTGGGTCATCCTCAGGCTCGTCATCGAGTAGCTCTCGCTGGTAGCGAACTACTGCTGTCTGTTTGGCGCGTTCGTACTCCGGTGCTTTCGTTGGGTGCTTGTATTGTGTGCTGTTGTCGATGCTGAGAACGCCATGCAGGAAGTATGAGACGATGGAGGCACTGGAGGAGGATTACATTTCTGGAGCGCTTCATCCTGGAGACTTGAAGGCCGCTGTGACAGCGCAGCTCAATGAAATTTTGCAGCCTGTCCGAGACCACTTCAAGAACGACAAGAACGCTGCTGAATTGCTGAAGCGTGTCAAGTCGTTCAAGACGACTCGATGAGGGTTCTCCTAGGAGAATGTCATCACAGAATGTCAGAGCTACTTGCCTGGTTTTCTTGGGTAAGGGGAATGAAACAGTGTAGAGATTCAGCAAAAGGTCACCAGGGTAAGTCTTTATGCTGTGCACTTGTTTTACAACATGTCTTCTGCCATTTCTTCTTCTGGTCACGTTGGGGTGCGCTTGTGACCCTGCAAGCCAGGAACTCGTAGGAACCCCAATCGACCAGACCTGCTTGAGGCGTTGTTCCGCCACGTGCCGCGGTCTGCTCGATTCACTCCGCTAGATGCTAGCATTCATCACCACGCTCGTCCCCGTGGTATATGGAGGTGGTATCATTGCTCATACGAATTTACTCATGTATAGGCCTGTCTAAACTTACTTAGCAGCCTTCTGTTTTAACTGATGCGACTGGTAACGTCATGACGTGCGCCAAGTCGAGACAGACCAAATGCTCATGAAGTTTCGATATGTATGGTCTCTGGCTGCAACGAGCAATGAACCGTGACAGCTATTTCCCACATTTGAACGCAGTTGTCAGCGTTTATAATTTGCCGGGACTTCGCACCTAATCGTTGATGCCGTGCATGCCACCTTATCCAATATGACCATGTAGATATATCTCCACTCTTTGGATCAGTGTATGCTTCTTTCAAATCTATGGGCTGTTCGCCTTCTGACTTCAGGGTGCGCTCGGTACCACTTGCGCGATTGGTCAGCTCCCATCGACTGGTGACTGGTACCCGGAGCAGCCAATGAAAACCACCAAACTCATTTTTCAGTGGCCACAATCCAGTCCGTGAAGTGCTAACTTGCTGATTTGAATAGCTTTTTGATTTAGCGCCTTCTCATAGAGAGCTCTCAACCGCCCGTTCAGTTACTGCCCAGTGGTGAGGTGCATCAAAGCAATGGACGGCAGCGAGGAGGCGGCATGGTTACGGCGTGTAAGCAGAGATGGTTCAAGGTCTGCGCGACGGGTTTCTTCTGAGCGCCCTTCGCGAGGCAAGTCACAACCACCCTTGAGCGTCGCACCCATGGATTTAGGGGATCCCTCAAAGCAAAGCATCACAGTCTGCGTGCGTTTGCGCCCCTTAAGTCAAAGAGAGCTGAAACGTGGAGACATACCCGTATGGACAGTGGACGACAACAAGAACATCTGCATCACGCACAAGGGTTGTCAAGGGTTCCTAAGTACGCCTTTGATACGGTTTATCCCGAGGATGGCACCAACTACGACGTGTATCAGCAGACCGGCGCAGGCGTCATCAATTCAGTTATCAAGGGATTCAATGGCACTGTCTTCGCGTACGGTGTGACGTCCTCAGGGAAGACGCATACAATGCTGGGGCACGCAATGCAGCCGGGCCTGGTGCCTCAAGCCATCCAGCACATTTTCAAAATCATCGAGCAGACCCCCAACAGAGCCTTCCTGCTACGGTTATCCATGATTGAGATCTACAACGAAGTGATAAACGACCTTCTGGAGCCGTCCAACTCGAATCTGAGGCTCAGAGAGGACACCAAGGGCAATGGATTTTATGTGGAGCACCTCAAGGAAGTCGAGGTGCGGTGACTCCCATTGACAGTATCTAGGCATTTGCGCATGTCCATCATGATTCATGCGAAAAGACCGCTCAGAAAGCACCAAAATGCATACCATTCTTCGCGACCGATCTAGGCGCCTGCTGCCCACTGAAATGGGAAACCGCACTGACTTTGCACCTGCATGGGTGCAAACAGTGAAGCGAGATCCTTGTTAGATGATCACTCATACTTTGAAATGTCTACCTATTGGCTAGCTTTAAACAAGCTCCGTGCCGTGACGCCAACATCCTTGAGTGGAAGCCCTGGCCATCGTCAAATTATACATGCAGCTGACATGACATGTGGCTGCAACAATGCCAGTCATATGCAATCCATCCATGTCCAAGGCAAGATATAACTTGTAGCTGCAGTAATGCTAGTCTCGTGGCATCCTTCCATGTACAACACATGTCAAGACAGTAGTTATGCTTGGCCGTTCCAACTATCACTACCATGGCAGTGACAGGCTAGATCAGACTTGCCGCGATGATGCAGGTGCTATCAGCCAACCATGCCTTGTCCTTGGTAGCAGCTGGAGACGCGCAGCGCAAGGTGTCTGCAACGTCCTTCAACGATGACTCATCACGCTCACACACGCTCTGCCGCATCATGATCGAGTCGTGCAAGTCAGGCGACAAGGGCATCGAGCGCCTCTACTCCGCGCTCAACCTCATCGATCTTGCAGGCTCTGAGTCAGCTCGAGCAGCGTCGACGCGCAACCATCGCATGGAAGGGTCCTACATCAACAAGTCGCTGCTGACGCTGGGTACAGTCATATCCAAGCTGTCGGAGGGCAACGCCGCCCACATCCCGTTCCGTGACTCAAAGCTGACTCGCCTGCTACAAGCGTCCTTGTCGGGCACTGGGGCACGTGTGGCGATCGTGTGCTGCATCACGCCAGCTGCAGCGCAAGCGGAGGAGACACACAACACGCTCAAGTTTGCCACGCGTGCAAAGAGCGTCAAGATTGCGGCGTCACGCAACGAGATCATGGATGAGAAGTCCATGATCGTGCGCTACCAGAAAGAGATCATGGTTCTGCGGAAAAAGCTGGAGCAGGTGATGGCCACCAAGGAGAAAGTTGCTGTAGCAGAGGCCAACCCTGAGGTTGTGCAAGAGATGCAGGTGCGCTTCAGTTCATCATTCCAAGCTCATGTCTGCAAGGGTTCTGTATTGTGCGTATCTGGGCAAGCTGGGCCTACGTAAGTCGGCTGTCCATGCTGTCACAGGCGCACGTATTTGTACTCTGGAGGCCAAGTAGTTCTTGAATGGTTGCCATGTGGATGACGGTAATGTTGTAAAACATTACCGTGATCAGCCGTCATCAGAGGCCCAAAAGGTCGTCGTGGGCTTGAAGGGAAGGCATCTTGTGTGCCACAGTATGTTGCAGGCGTCCATGGCATTCTGGCGCGGATTATGCTGCTGGTCGTAAATGGTCACTGCTGAGGATGAGCATGGGTGCCTTAGCACTGCCATCCTTGCACGTCAGCATGGACACTTCATTTCACTGATGATCAGTTCCTCAGGGTGCCTTAGAACACAGAGGAGTCTTTTGTACAGAAACGTTCATCAGATTTCGACAGTCCTGTTGACACAGCTCTGACACCGTCAGACGGCTCAGCTGGTCATGCGCTGCACATGAGTATGCAACGCTGCCTGATAATATGTATCGTGACTTCAGGAGAAGATGCACCTACTGCGTGAGAAGCTGGAGGAGGAGAGGCAGGTTGTCCTCAACCGGGAGGTGGAGAAAGCTGCACTGGAGGCCCGAATCAACCGGCTCACACGAATCGTGCTCAACTCCACACGCGCCTTGCTCAATTCGCCCGCCCCTGGCCGCAACCCGCTGCACTCCGGTAGCATGACTCACACGCTGTCGCCGCTTGTGTCGCGCGACTGCCCCACCCCTGGCCAGAGCAGCCGGGGGCCCATGTCCTCACCGCGCTTCCCGCACGATGATGAGGAGGTAGGCCTCATGAGTCAGCACTCGATGCGGAGCTCCCTGCACTTCGGGCAGCTTCGAAGTGTGGGAGACATCCACCCTGGCGCCGCGCTCTCACTGTATGACTTTGACTCACCCTACATCGCAGAGAACGACATGCTGCGCGAGCACTTGAGAATGCTGACGGAGGAGATGGAAGCTCGCGGCATCAAAGTTGCAGCCGCGCCGATCATGAGCGCTGCCGGAGACGCGCTCAACTCGCGCGAGTCGTTGCAACGCGAATTCGCGTCGACCTTAGAAGCTTCCAAGGCCGCACCCCTCGGGACAACGTCTCAGGCCAACCTCTCGACGGCCGCGGATGCTCGCCACCTCATGGCGCTCCAAGGGGGGCTGCACCAGCTGAAAGGCGGTGCCATGCAAGCGGCCGATTTTGCAGCGGCTGCGGCGGCCGCGGCGGCCGTCGGGGGCAGCGGCGCCATTCCGACAGCGCTGCTGCAGCGCCTCGAACAGATGGAGGCGCACGTTCAGAACATGCTGGAGCAGCTGGAGGCGAAAGACAAGCAGCTGGCACGGGAGCGCCGCATGCTTGAGCGCTTTAGAGAGCTCGAACAGCAGGTGGAGATGCAGCTCCGCACAGTCACGCAGGTCCGCGGCAACACCTACACACTCCCTGCGGCAAACACTGGCATGTCGTGTACTTCATATGCCATACACAATGTGCCGGATGCCTTACTGCCACAATTTGCGTAAAAGTACATTTCAAGTCAACACAAGCAACGCTGATGATCTGGTTTGAGTATCGTCCCAGCACGGCAACGGGTATGCACGATCGGAATGCCCCTAAGGAGTCTGAGTCTGAAGACATAGACATGTGAATGAGCGATGCCCACTTTGTTGGTTACATGTCACTAGCTTCTCTGTTTGCAGGAGAACCAGCGGTTGCGGAAAGACCTGAGCCGCTCCGAGCAGCAAGCCAATCGCATGCAAGGCTATGGCCTTGATGGCATGTCTGCCGAGGACTTGTCAACGCTGATAGGGCTTCTAACACAAGCTGTTGAGCGTGTGCGAATAACTGTGCAGCTGCGCCAGCTGCACTCGCTCTCGGGACATGCTCCTCGAAAAGGGCTGAAGCCGTCGGCCTCAGACACATCCAGGGCAACAGCCCAGGGTGACAAAGCGGATCATGAGCAGGACTCCAGCTTATCTTACCCTGCTTTGGAGGTTTCAGACGACCCTCTACAACGCATTGGTGTGTCTGACAGCGACGTTAGCACCCTGCACCGTCCTCCATCGAATGCATCAAGTGCGGCGAACGGGATGTCGATGACAATGAAGGCCGCTGTCACAAGAATACCGGACCTGACGGCAAGCCGAGTGGAGAGGGGGCGAGGGGGCAAGCCAGGGCCTGGGCCTGGCGCGCTCTCGCTCTCGCAGAGTGCGGCAGCGTACTCTGCGTTAGGGAACCCACAAACACCCAGGTCTAGGTCAAGGCCCGATAGCTTCAGACGGTTGGATCAACAACCGTCTGAAGTGGCGCCAGCCAAACTGCCCCGGCGGGAACCCAGCCTGGACATGATGCGATCATTGCTTACAGATGATATGAGGGATGGGCCAAACCGGTGACCGCAACTTGCTATGCTTTCGAGCTTGACGTTCTCAAGTACCTTTACAATGTTGAGTTACAGCACACAAAGACGGAGTGCAATCAAGCCTGTCAAGGGTAGGGTTGCTAGCACTCATGCTTTCTTTTGTGAATGCTATTTCATGCGCGCGCACTAATGGATGTTGGCATATAAGCACAAGGTAATCGTGCATTGACTTCAGGGTAACGCATGTAGAGGCAGCGGACCTCGTGATGGGCGCTGGAAATTATATGATTGTTTTGAGATGTTTACGGTATTGTTTGAATTTCGATGGTAGGGGCAACATCTGTATTTTTTATGTGCTGTCTCAGCAACCGGGGTGAAAACCGTCAGAATTTGTGCTCGCAGACATATTCATCAATGCTTTCCGATGTGCTGTTGGACTAGCAACAGAATGTGTGCAGAAAAAGCACAACCCAGAGGCATTTTTTCACATACAGTCAGTCACAAGATAGCACAGCACATCTGCAAAACAAGAGCCATCCTTTGCAGATCACTTCTTGTTTTGACGTGTTCATTCCAATGCATTCTGGACCAAGATCCTCACATGTGTGTTACAAGGCAAGGCTACTGCAGATCAACAAGCTTGCTAGGGTCTATGAGCCGGCAGAGTGTATGCGCTGTTGATACGCTGCAGGACAAAACATGATTTCAAGCAGACAAGCAGAACACAAAACATAAACTTGTGTCCAAATGCAACCAGTTCATGTGGACAACCAAATGCATGACACAAGAGCCGTTCAAGCATGGCTATCCCCAACGGTTGTCCGGAAGACATAGTGAATGAAATGGAGAGGATGAAACAGAACAAGCCAACACGGTCAATCAAGAAGCCTCACAATCTAACGAGCCAGCAGTCACCTGCTTCAGGTAAGACGTTGGATCGTGGGAACAGTGGGGCTTGCTAGTGGTTCAAGTGGCAGGGCGCCCTTGTCGCCGAGCGCAACGACACAGCGCTCGATATGCCGCTGCACACCACCGACATGATGTACGATATGTGCAAATGAGCGTGCAACGCCACCCTGCGCTTGCTTCAAGCACTCGTCGAGGGAATGCTGGACGCGAGTCTCCATGACACGTACGTGCACCATCCCATGACGAGCCAAATTCCCCACACACGTCATTGGATGGATAAGCAAGGGATGCGCGTGCTGCATCGACAAACCCAAAGGATCAATCGCATTCTGTACACCTACACGCCGTCGTGCACCCCGCCGTACGTTCGGCTGTGATCCTATCTGAAGATTGCTGCGGGTTGCGAACCCGGGATGGTGTAGCTCAGGCTCAACGCCTTCCGGATGACCGCTGTTACTGGCTGTACCACACATGTCGACAGCAAAGTCGTCCGCCCTCACGGCTTTACGACTAGACTGTGGCTGTTCTGAGATGTTGTCTGCGATGGCACCGCCGATCGCGTTGGTGGTGTTCTTAGAAGCGGGCTTGAGCGCATCCAAGGGAGTGGGTGCCTTTTCGAGGCCGGTTTTTGTGATTTCAAACGTGATGCCGGCCTTGTTGAGGCGATCGATGAGAACGCTGCCCATTGCTGTTGCAGGGGTGAGGACACCCCCTTGCAGGTAGCCAGCCTCCAGCAGCTCCGGGCCTTGCAGCGCCAAGCATAGGGCTGACTCGAGAACCATGCGCGACGTTTCCCAGTAGCCAGGGTCCCGCCTGCCTTGCACCAACGCCTGCAGGCTCCCCAGCCATCAGACAAATTGATGTGCACACTTGCTGCCACCAGCGTCAAACAGCAGCGGCTTCTGACAGCACATGCTGGGACAAACGGATGGGACAGCCATCGTGTTGAGAAACACCCGTTTTGTCGTGTGTTCGAGACATTGTCATGCTTCTCATGTCTAATGGGACGGGCGGGTCGTTGCACTTGTCAGTGACGCGTTTGGTTTTGCTTGCATGATTGCAAGCTGTTGCCTGGGCCATGGACGCCAGCTGTGAAACTAGACTCCAACATGCAGCATGCTTGCAATTTCAAACTGTTTGGGCACAACCAAAGAGTATGAACATATATGCATGATAAGCACTACTAGAGCGACTCAGATCATAGAAGCCATCCAAATTGCCTGCCTTCAAGCGAAAACAGAGACGGTGGCAAGGAATGACAGGTTCAGCATGCTCATGCACACATTGTGACGTGAGTGGCAATGTACTCATCACAAGCGCAGTATCCCATGCCACACGCAAGTGCTCTTATTGTCTCGCTCAGAGATGGATCGATGGGCGAGACACAGCAAAGGAGGGGAATACAGGCGGGCCGGGAAGCAATCCATATCACACACCTCACACCGCCGCGGCTTGGTGCGGCCCTCCTCTTGCGTCCAGCCATGCAAGGTGAACCTCCAGTGGTTGCGTTTGCGATACGCCTCGGGGGGGCCGTCGCCAGGCTCAGGCAGCAGGGGAGCCACCAGACCCCGCAACAGAGGCACAGTGGTCACCAGGTGAAGCATGCTATGGCCCAAGGAGCCGAGGATCGCATCCACAGGCCCCTCCGCCTCGTGCGCCTCGGTGTACACGAAGTTGGGGCCGTATGGGGTTCCCACGGGCTCCCAGAGCCCGTTACTGCGGTAGACGACGCGCATGTTGATGGGCGCAAACTGGAACGGGTACGTCCACGTGTTGATGCGGTTGTTGAACCGCGGGCCCCCCTGGTCACGCGGCGGCCCTGTGCGGCTCGGCTCCGGCGCTGCAGCTTTTTCTTCTGCCTTGTCGGTCGCTGCCTGCACACCAGCAAGTACCAGTCATGCGTGGGTCAACAGGCACCTGGAACCATTGTCATGACGGTCTTGCTTGGTCATTTACAACACAAACATCTCCGCCACGGAAAGGGCAGCAGTTTCGTTACGTCACAGCCGCTAACCCGATGCAGTAAGGTATATGTCACAGCTGCAACGACCTTCAGCCGTGTGTCCCCCGAGCGCCAAAAGCAGCTCTGGCGGTGTATACCGTTACCCAGAAAGGGCAAGTGTATTCCTAGTAAAGATACATCAGCATGATGTGTGCAGCTCATTTAGCGTGGCGTGCTAGAAGTCCACACCAACCGTTTGCAAATTCCGAGCAGAGGTGGTGCCTCGTGATGTCAACTCTGAACCGTCAACTGAACCATTCACGATGTCCAAACAGAGAGAGTGCCGCGAAGGTTGCGATCCCAAAAGCGTACCAAACACGGCCGTGCACAACGCACACTTCCCCACAGAGCACCAACCACGGAGGCATAGCTGCAACTGAGTTGCCCTCGCCAGCCCCTGTTGCGTTGTCCCAAACATAACTAACATTCCCCCGCATCTCGTTGCCGAATGAAATCGCAACAGGAACTGAGCTCTGGCACGATGGAGTTGCATAGCAGTGAGTGCCATAGCTCACTGAGCAATGCGCGTCCCTTCAGCTCAGTCCATTGAAATGAGGCGACAGTACTGCTCCAACGCACCAGAGCTATTGGTCCACTCCACAAGCCGCATGCAAGTGCGTCCACGTACCTGAGAGGAAGTGGCGTTGGGTGTCAAGCATAACACGTCTTTGCAAGCCTCGACGGCGTCATCGGGTGCGCTGTACTGAGCAAAGACCGACTGTATGCTGCCGCCACTGAAGCCGCCCTTGGCTTCGTTGACAAGCAGGTCCACGCGTCCACAAGGCCGGTTAAGCTCCGTCTTCATATGCTGTGAGAGCATGAAAACACCGAGGTCGGAAGGGATTGAGTCAAAGCCACACGAATGCACGATCTTGACATTCTTGGCTTTAGCTGCCTCGTGCAGAGTGCTTGCATTTCGGTGCATCCAGTAAATCTCCCCAGCGATGTCACAGTAGTGAGTGTTGGTTCGCAGCGACGCTTCCACCTGCATCGCTCCAGCATGTATCAGCCTCTGCTGGTCTCCGAATCATCGCTGTCGTAGTGGTTTTCAGCCCTTTGAAGCCCTTTGAAGCACAATTCAGTGGCAAGATCCGGCGCAAAGGCATGTGCCATCACCACTAATTGGTCAAACGAGTGAAGTGTTCGCACGGGCATGAGCTGGGAGGCGGTTCGCACCATCGGGGTGCCAATGTTCCAGAAAGGTCCAGCAGTGGATATGACCACGTCAGCCTGCTTCACGAGCTTGTCCAACGACTTGGGATCGTTGAGTTCTGCTGTCAGGATGGGGACCTGTGCGCACTTGGGGTCCACCTTTCCAAGCTGAGCTCGCAACTCCTCCATCTTGTCCTTGGACCGCCCTGCCATGGCCCATTTGAAATGGCCCTGCACTTGCACTATGAAGTGAACAGCGCTGGTCGTACTCACCGTTTGACCATTCACTTGATGATTTGATATGCCAAAAAGCATACAGCTCCGTAAAGTAGGCACACTTGCATGCTTTTAGGCGTGCTCTAGTTCTGGTTGACGGCCAAGTGCCAAAAGTGAGTGTGCATCCAGTCCTTCAAAGCCCTCGCCATGCCTGTTTGCACGAGAAATACGATTGTTGTACAGTGATGCCATGGCAGTCATGTGGTGGATGGTGCCAGACAGATGATGTGTTGCACAGACAATGATTGCATCACTCGGAGGTTTCATATCCGCCCACACATCATGACATTGATGTAATGTACTTCTGTACATCTGAGATGCTACTAAGAACGTGCCCAGTGAAGACTTACTGGATTGAATATGACATGCAATTTTAGGTAAGTTTACAATGTCCCAGACTGCCATGACTAAGGTCCTCTTGACAACTTCATAGCAACTGTCACCCTAAACGAATCTTTCTTCACTCAATTGCCACATTCGAGTATCGCACAGCAGCTCGTCATACACCCACGCGGTTGAACAGGGCAAAAGGACTATGTTTGAATTTTTGAGCACTAGCTGCGAGCGCAGTACGCGTACATACAAGAGATTGCAGGACTACAGCAACCCACTTCATGTGTGCAAGCCAGATTCAGCAATTGCGAACAACGAACGCTGTGTGGGCTTGGACGAGTCGCCGCTTGGCCTAGCACGGCTTCGACTGCTCGCGTTCAGTGGACAATGTGTCTGCGCCACTTGCACGCAAAAACCGACAAACGCGACCATTTTGAGGCTTTCCCATGCTCAGGGGTGTGAAATACTGTTGAGATGATGCTCGGTCTTGGAGTCGAGAGGATATGGGCTGACAAGCAGCAGTTCGTAACCAAACACTTCTGAGGCTCTTGGTTGTGTCGTAATCTTCATCGGTTGAACATGAGGGCCAGCATGCCCGTAGCATTCGTGTACATTAAAACCATGCCGGAGTTGCGATGGCGTAGCCGTCAAGGCCTGCCCGCATTCATGAAGATGAGAGCTCACCGGGTAGTCATTAGCTATGTGATGGCAGACCAACTGGCCAGTAAATCCTGTGGCCCCCCATACGATGATAGAGTATTCACGCGTGGGCTTTGCAGGCGTAATCTCCGGGTCCTTTTCCTCCTCCTTTACCAGCGGAGACTTCACGGGTACGACTTTCTTGTTAGGCATGCCTGCTGATACACAAACACGCTCACTTCCCGTGTCATGCGCAGCACGAAAAGTACCTCCCTATTCCTGGCAACAATGTTAACATACTCGAAGCTTTGTTGACATGCAGGTAAGAAGCGCTTGCTTAGAGCGGCCGCTTCCACACCGCGGTTACAGGGTAAACAGGTAGCGTATGCACTCTGGATGCTTTGCTTTGGAGCACAATGTTCGGATACAGATTGAATGCGACACGATGAGTCAGTTGCATGAGGGAATGCGTATCCAAACCATTAGCCTGCAGGCCAGGCTGGACTTGGGCATGATTCAAGTACTGCCACTCAGACAACTTGGATATCACGAAAATGTCACATTTATCCAGCCTACGACATACGCAATTAACGCTTAAATCCAGGCTTGCTTTCGCGCAGGTGCCCCGTGCATCCGCAAGCACAACCTTTTGCCTCAGCGCCAAAGCATTTTCAGTGTCTGTGCGAGCGCATATGTTGTGCGCAGGACGGCATCCTGTGATGTGGGCGAAGAACTCATGTGGGCGTGGGCCAGTGACAGACTTCATGGAGTGGATTGTAGCACAGATCACTTGCAGCATGAAAGCCGTTACTTGACAAGAAGCACACTTCAACTTCCGCGTGTTGTCATTCTCCAATGGTAAATAAATGCCACCAGTTCTAAGGCAACATCGAGGCCAGATTGGCTTGCTGCCAAGGTAGTAAGATGAAAAAAACATGCATGGTAAGACTATTGAAACCCATCAGAGCATTTGTAAGGAAATTCAAGCTGCGCCTGTGAGTCGCCAATGTACATGTGATAGTTTTGAGCACATCAGCGACATCAATTTCGACAGGCAGCGCCGTGCGCTTGAGCTGCGCAACAGGGGCAAGTACATCAGCTTGGTCTGAAACCCAGTAATAATAACGTGGCAGATGCAACTGACAGGCCATGAGCCACACACTAATATACAGTTGTCAGAATAGCACCGGTACAGCCACTTCTAAAATCTGGCTGTTCGCTGGGCAAACGCTCTAGAAGCAAGTGACAGAGAGGTGGGATGTAGACTATAGAAGCAACCCCCATTTTCCACAGAAAGGGAAGTCACAACAGCACTTATACGGTTCTCGACAAAGAAGACTCAGGTAAAACGCCTGCCCTTGATGCCAACAATGGTTTGAAGGATGAGGAAGCAAACGCAAGCAATGAGTAAACCACAAATAACTCCCTCAACTAGAGCGCACGCTCACATGCCCCCCACAGACGTCGTGTAGTCATACTCGATGGTGGGAATCACGGATGCAATGAACTTGAGGAACAGCAGCAGGTAGTGCTCTACTTGGAAGGGCTTGCCATTCTCCACAATCCGGTCGCCTAGCTTTTTCATGACATTTGCGTGCTGGCAAGGGTGGATGGATGCTGTCTTGAGGGATGCAACGAAAGGAAACGGGTCCACGGTGATAGTTTTCTGCGCATGCTCAGCGCTCACATCCTCCAATACCTGCAGCAGCGATTTATATATACTGTCAACCTGCCAGTCCAAGCAGAAATTTAAAAAAGTATGCAAAGTGTTTAAAGTGTGTTTACTAAAACTACTGCAAGCCAGGACATCGGACACTGGCACGCGCAGGAGCAGAAGTGCTTGCCATCCAGATACCAGAAGCGCTTGCACATCAGCAACGCAATCAGCATTGGAAAACAGCAGCACTGCCATTGCATGGTTTGGCGCTGCCAAATGCTTTGGTCTCATGTGACTGCCGGCAATACAAGAATGGGGATGGTCGATAACACACTACTGACTGGCAAAGGGCAATGATAGCAGGTTATGATAATGGTAGAACTGATTCCATGTACTTCTTGGGTTGCCACTATCCACGTGGACGTAAAAAGATACATTATCATCAAATCATGTGCAAGGAACGTTTCACGAGTTTCGTGGGCCAGCGGAGGACCAACCACACGTTCCCTGAGGCACAGAGAATGTGTGCAAGAACCACCACTTGAACATCACGGCAGCATTACATCCTGAAACGCTCATCAGCATGACGCGCAGGTGGAACCCACCTTGGATGTAGGCAGGGGCAGGTTGTTAACGGAGAAACCAACGAGCCAAAAGCGGGGAACCTGGTAGAACTTATCGTAGGTGATGTACAAGTCATACGCACGGCGTGTGGATCCTCCCACAGCCGCCGGAGCTTCAGGCACGTACTCCTCCTGCACAGCATCTGGTGGTGAACAGACCGTTCTTTCTGCTGCCAGCCTGTTTCTTCATGACATGTCGCTGGATGTCGCACTCAACTTGTTATAAACGCCAAGAATCAAGATATGAACTTCTGAAGGCTCGATGTGGCTGCCCACGCTGTAGTTGCTGCAGAGAATACGATCGGGAAAGGTGCGAGACGACATCAAGTGATGGTTTGTGAAGCGTACAATTTCTGAAGGTACGTGCGGATGCGGTATTGTTGGAAAAAGATCCATCATGTTTGCATCACACAGATAATGACAGGAAGGAGTCAACAAGCAACCAAGTGAACACATGCAAACCAAACAGCTCACTGAGCGTCAGCGGTCGGGACAGGCAAGCCTGTCATAAACGGCCCTTCGCACAAGCCCAAACTTGAAGAGAGCGCCGGTACATTACAGCAATGCCCCTGCATAGGGCGATGCTGAATTCTCACACGTTGGTAGCAAATCCATCCTTGATTACATCGCCTCCAGCACTAGCTGTTGTCGCGACAGAATTGAGCAGCTCCATCGTTAGCTTGCCCAAGCAGCCGAATGTCTCGTGCAACAGCGGGCTGAATGCGTAGCCGTTGGGGTCAACGGATCGGTGCTTTGTCCGCTTCAGCTGATCCCCGTGCCGTCGCTGCGCCACCTTCCGGCTGTGCAGCTTGCACAAAGGAGGGTGCGCAGGGGTGCACCACCGAGATGTCGGCGACAGTGAGTCCGCTCAGTACAACAAGCAAAATATCTCCTCATGCCAAGGCGTGAGCTGAAATGGCAGCAGCTTGCACGACAGGCAGTGTGCGGACTGTTGACTCAACGGACGATGCAATCCCAGCGCGGTAGGCGATGCGGCGCCAAATGTCAATGAGTTTATCATCATCACATGGTTTCAACTCATCGCATGTACGTACCTCATCCTTTCCACCGATGTCCAGGCCCGAAATATCCGGCTCAGCTGAGGACGAGATATCGGCAATGTCACCGTCTGTTTCGCGCCCAGAGGAGTTCCACGCAGCTCCAGTAGAGACCCACTCATCCCCGTTCTCATCAATTGTTTCCTCGGTCATCTTCTCCAGCACCGACACGCGCTGCTGACACGGCACTGCATTCCAGAAAAAGGACGTCATGGACGAACGCACACAGCATTGTGACGCAGCCGTGGCAGATAACGCAAATCTGTTTGGTCGCGTGCAAGTAACCACAAGACAGTTGCTGAACGTGAAACATTCACCTGTCCGAAGTTGACATGCTTCGCGCCTCCCAATCTTGAATGTCTTGACAATACATCGCACAGCATATATGCGAATTCGGTGAATTCGACGTGAACCAACAGTCACGCCCCAGTAGTGTTAAACTAAGGCTTGCAACACAATGGCTGCGGGCTGCCAGATATCGTCGCCATGTTTTACACATTTTTCTGTGAATAGCCAGTAAAAGATTGAGAGTTGATGCAAACACAGGGAGTTGCCGAGAAAAAACAAGCAACACTCGTGATGCAGAAACGAAAATACCTCCACGGGTTACAAGGAATTGCTTGTCCTTTGGCAGATAGCTGACCCTCTTTTTCTCGTCACCTCCCGACCTGCACGACAAATGCAAGAGTTATACCAGATGTAAGCGGGCTGATGCTGTCAACTTCGCGAACGTTTGCGGCTTCAGGGACCCGCTGCCATGAAAGCCAGGGCATACCATGACCATGAGCCACAAATTCCAATCAGGAAATCTCCAGCCTTCACAAATTCTTCGGGTGTGAGCAACTGCACAACACAGGCAACCGTCACATAATGAGTCCTCAGCACCGAACCAACATGCCTTGCACTCAAGGCTTTGAGCCAGAATGCGAATAAAATAATCCGAATGAAATTTAGTGACTGAATGTCGATACCAAGAGAAGGGTGCTTCGCTCTTAGTCGCACGGCACGCTATCGCAGTATCTGTTGCCTGGGCAAAGCACGACGAAAATGAAAAATGCCCAGCAACCCCTTCAAAGCCGTCACGTGGTGGCATATCCAACCAATTCTACCCTCATTTGAAACGCTTTTCTCGTTACTCCAGAGTGGAGTGGCATAGCCACATGTGATGGCTTACCCGTTTTTCTTCGAACTGGCTCTGTGAAGGAACCGGCGTTATGACTTCCACTGCCCCTTTGAAAACATTGTGTACGGCATGTCGAAGTCCGTGCATCTTGAGGTAGCAAGAACGTTGTCGATGCACGAATGAGCACTGGCGATGTCGGGATGAGAGGAAAATATGCAAACGAAGATAGCGTCTAGAAACATCACCGAAAGCAATCATGAAGAAACAAATATTCGCAGCCCTGCCAAAACAGGGGTCGTTCTCCTTTCCATGCCATTGTCCATGGCGCCATTCCCCCCTGTGACTATCGGAACACTCATCGACCCTGACTAGTCAGAAACGTTCTTTGCACAAACGACGCCGTTGAAGTTGGAATAAGAAGTAATGAGACACTTTCAAACATTTTTTGCGTATGGGTATGGCGCACAACTTTATCGAGCCAAAATTGTTTCCATGTTTGTGTCAGCTGCGTCCACGCAGCTCGGTTTGAAGATCAATTGCTCCAACTTGGACGTATGCGTTTGAAGAAATATCGGTATGCACTGAGTGGCGTTCGGAAGCACATACCGTGCGTTTATTTGCAGTTCATGACTCCAGGTTCTGTAGGACGTGCCAAATTGCACTAGTCCTTTTGGCGCGAGCCAACACATTTTGTGCATGCACTTCTGCGTCCATCATAGAACTCCAAATGACACAGTATATGTCATCATGAAAATAATTGCTGGCGGTCAGGGGAACTGGAGGTAGGTCTGCGAGCCATATAGCAAGCTCGTCACACTCGCGCCAAAGGACTTGTGCAAATCTCACGCTACGAGTGGAGATGGCACAGATCGGCACCTTTTGGTCCAGACGTCCACGAACACGACACCCAATGCAATCATTATATTCCAATGAAAATACAGAGACGGAGCTGCGACGATTATTTGCACCACTGGAACGTGCGGGAACACCTGATATAAGCTTGAAAACAATTACTGCTGAAACAAGGCATGTGTTGTAAGTATGCATTACTATGATTGACAAGAAACGCAATGCTTCTTATCTCAGCTCAACCGGCGCTCTGTGTGCAAAGAACGTTTCTGACTGGCCAGGGTCGATCCCCTCGTCGTCGATCCTATCTCCTGGTAGTCGCTGAACCTTGACAAGCCCATGCATCTACCGCCGGTAATAGCGAAACATGAATTGCACCTGCTTCGCATATCATTCCTCAATATTCCTGTTACTGAATAACGTGCTTTGGGTGGGATCTGTTTACGCGTCTCACTTTCTACTTCTTTCAATGGCTGGTGATGCTTCCAATTTTTTGCACAGCGCCGCAAAGCTTTACAGAACGTATGACAATACGAATTGCATATCAGGCGTTTCTCGTGACGCAGAAGGGTTGGGATCTTCCGAGTGTCCGAACTACTGGGTTCCTCGTGATGTCATTGAAAGCGGCGACGGCTGCGTCCATTGTGTCGAATGCATAGTGTCGGAATTGTATCAGTCCGTCATGAAGAATCAGCTTCTCGAAAATTTCGCTGGGGCGGAGTGGTGGTTGCAGGTACGCATGCGAAGTCGTGACCTACGTGCTCTGCCGTCGATTGCGATCGAAAAATGCCCCCACATGTACTGGGGTGTGATGGTAATTCATGATTTGTGCAGACATACACTGGTGGAAGAGGCCTGAGCTTCCACTTCGATGAAGACGAGCACGTAATGGCGGTGGGATCTTAGTATTTTATGAAGTTTGTGCAGACGTACACTGGTGGAAGAGGCTTGAGCTTCCACTTTGATAAAGACGAGCACGCAATGGCGGTGCGGGGAGAGATGCAACACCCAACATTCTCATCGATCCTTTACATCACAGGCACTTCCGTTTCACCACGACAAGGGCCCACCGTCGTGCTGCAGCAGCTGTTTAACCCAGAAACGAAGGCCCCGGCCCCCGAGGACCCAAACCAGTGCATCCTGGTGTTCCCGCTAGTGGGCAATTTCCTTATCTTCGATGGTGCACTTGGTCACGGAGTTCTCGACAGTGTCAGCTCTGAGTTGCGGATGACGTTGCTCATCAATTGGTGGGATCACCGACCTGAGGTATGCATGAAACTGACAGGAAAAAAACACCACCTTCAGCCCTGCCATTGCACATCACCTGTTCATCGCCTGCGACTTCACCTGCAGCAAGTTCTGCTGACCACAAAGGAGTCCGGAATCGTCGCCCTGTTGTACCGGTGCTTGCCCTGCGCAACAACTCGTCAAATCCTCCCGGAAGTTGCACACTACCCTCGTCAACTCACCGCCATCACATGGGCAGCGTGTTGAGAACTCGCTTCTGCTCTTCATCTGGGTGAGAGGTCAGCCTTTAATGCGTTGTTCCTATACCGCTGGCAGCCTAACCGTGACGTGTATCTCAACATGAAGTACGGCGTGTCTGGCATTGTGCAGACAATCAAGCGCATCACCTCAATGGACATCTCGCAGCATTCCCTCAGTACTTGGTTGCCAAAGGCCGCAACGGATGCTGTGTTACGTGTCGAGGAAGTTGAGGACCTGCGACAGCTACGTGTCAAAGAGTCTGAAGACCCCATTCAGCAGGTGCGCTATTCACTGAGACTCGTAGCTCTCTGCTCACGCCACTGCAAGTACTGCAGGTGGTGTGATTCTTCATTGGGCGACCTGTGGCCCATGTGGGAAATGTGCTGCGATATGTGGCTATGACACGTGCCAGATTGAGAGACAGCCAACGAAGACAACTATCATCAAAGAGGTAGTTGAAGTTACACTTTAATGTAGTGAGATGTCCCAAAAAGCTTAGTGAGATCTAGCAAAAAGCTCAAGGGTGCAAGGATCAAGAAGCGTGGACGTGAGCACGTCAGCGAGGTCGCCCAGAACGCTCTAGACGGACAAACAAGATGACAGAGGACATATTGATAACGCCCGATTGCACGTGTTTATGGACTGCTTCGCCACAGGTCACATAGCCATCTGCTCTCAAAACTTCCACTTCTTAGCGTCTTCCTGTCTTTGTTTGCTCAAACTCGACCATTCGGGCGATCTCAAACGATAACGTCCACTGTTCAATATGGCCGTCTGTCGCAAACCTACTGTTGGCGACCTTAGCACGCCAATCATGTGTGATGGTAGCACCCTCAAATCTGAGGCAACATGCTTTCAAATGCAGTCCCACTTTGAGGCTCTGAGTCTGGTGCTATTGCAGATCGATGATCTACTCCTAGATGCTCAAATTAGCGTCACTGGGGAGAGCGCGGTACATTGGCTTGCTGTGCAACATGACGGCCTCGCTCTGTATCCCATAGCTAGTCAGCTCTCGGAGGCCGGGACCGTGGCTGACTGTGCTGCCGCGTTTGTGCCTCTGTCAATGCTGGCAGGCTCTGAGGCGTCCAGCAGCTCTGACGAGGAGAGCTGAGGGCACTTGGCCAAGTGCGCCCTGTCCCTGGCGTGCGGCAATTGACATTGCTGTTCCAACGGTACGCTTTTCAGGCAATGGGTGCGCCCTATCATATCCCGACTCCTGTAGAGATTCGTTTCTTGGTAGCCATCTCATGGCGTTGTGGACACCCAAAGCCATTGGCGTCCACGGTGCAGGTTTTCAAAACAGTTGTTGACCCAGGACGTGAGCTGTAAGCAGTGAATGAATGTGGATGTTTGAGCACACTAATTCTTTCCACATTACGTGAGTTGACGTCGTTTTTTGTTCTGCAGAAACGCGTTTCACCTCTCATACCAGTCGTGTCTATCACCGTGTGAATGCTGGAGATGCTGCACGTTGAATGTGCCATGCACAACGAGCTTGAGTGCATGCGCACTGTCAGCGTCGGAAATGCTCCATGTCCCTGAAGTGGGACGAGCCTCATGCTTGGGCACATCGGCAAACATCGTGAGCTCAATGGTGACTTCACTTGGCTGATCTGATGGTGTGCTTTTGGACTTGTGCTGTCAAATATGGGTATCTGGCACTGAAATATTTGAGAGTGATATCAGCATTGGGCTCTTCCAGGTGCATTATGTGGAGCTGCGTTGGACTGAGTGAAAGCTCTATTGTATATATCATTTCATATCTTGGTCATATCTTCCTGACACTGGGGTCGTCTTGCAGGCCATGTTGGAGGCTGACCTGTGTCGTAAGAGTGTGCGGGGTACCCGTTATCACTGTCATTTTTACAGGCAGCTGCTACGTGCGAGCCTGCTGTGCATACACTGTCGCTGTTGGCGCATGCCAAGCATAGGCAAGCTTTGCCTCCACTCCTGCAAGAATGTAAGAATTGCCATTCCACAAGAGCCAGCCCTGTGTTGGCAAGTATGCATAATAGCTCTTGCAATTGCATCACTCCGTCTCCGGAGTTGTGAAGCGATTTCGCATCAGCTGCCTTCAATGAGGCAGCGGGCGAAAAGTGCAACGATGTCTCCCCGCATGTGATGGTGAAAAGCTTACAATCCTCACAATACTAGGGGAAGATAAAGCAAGCAAGATTTCAGCACACTTTGCATGCAACCAAACACTTGGGATGCTTGTGCATGGCATGCAAGAACTACATGATTGTTCAGTCATCTGCATCAGATTCTTTGAATGTGCTCGGTGCAGGAACATCCACTTCACACGGCATTGCTATGCCGTTTGTCATGCCGATGTGTCCAGCCGGTCACCGGCCCAGTGACTCTGACGCAGTCGCGTGTTGAGAACTGATAGGCATCGAGAGATTTTGTGTGTGGTTGACCACTCAAAGATGCTATTACCATGTGCTTATATGGGCCTGCAAGTGACCATAGGATCCACCTTTGCCTCTACCCACAGACCTTGTACAAGCCCCGGTGCACCGGCAAGTCGCTACTCACCATCATGCCAACACGCCTGGGATGTCCGCTCTGCTGCTCCTGTTGAGCGTGACAAACCTCCTGATGTAGGCATATGACGGCCTGGAATATAATCAGCTCCTATGTCTCGTTTATATGATGATGAATTAACACTGCAAGGATCTGGGTCAATCGTCACACGCCAACGCTGGTTGTCCAGAGGAAGACCGGAGGGAGGGTTTGGCTTATCAAAGAGGTGCAGCGAGCTGGCATCCCAGCCTTGATGTTGTCACTACCGCATGCAGTGCAGACACCCTAAATGAACGTGCTATCTCCCGAGTTCAGGTCTGGTCCACATTCAATTTGGGTGGACTGTTGGTTATATCGCCCACATGCATGATGGCGACCAAGATCGCGACCATGTGGCACACGCATCAATCTGCGGAATATTCCGATTAATCGGTATTCACATGCGTGTAGAGTCGATACCCAGATCCTACTGATCGCTTTTCTACAGGAAACGGGCGCAACGCACACACACTCGTTTTGAGCCCACATATACTCGACGCGCCATTGTCACGTGGATCCATTCCCTCCGCCCTGTCATGATCAGGGCCCCTGACATCAGCAGTCAACGACGCGTGAAGAAGGCACCATGTATACTTGGTGTCAGTAGCCGAGGCGAGGAGATCTGCAATTTGGTCATCTGTTTGCCACACTGTCGGATTCTCTGGCTCGACGTGCACGTGTACACATGTGTGGGGTGGTGTTCATCGCTTGTCGATCGACATCGGACTCGATCGCGACGTCGTCACCAGCAAGCTAAGTCAACGGACTGGCTCCCAACGTACGCCCTGGAAGGCAAATTACCAGGAGGACAGTTAAGGTGAATGTCCAGCTTTGTGCCCGTGCCATTGCATATGTCGCATGTGTACGCGTGTTTCCATGTGATGCTGCGTGTGACAGCACCAGCCATGAACGCTTGACGATCGTGAGTCTATGGGCGCAGGTGCACAATATGGATCGTTCTTGAGGAGCGTGTGTGATTACAAAGGCGCTACTTATGCAGATTTGAGCCTTGTTGACGCCTCACTCGCAAATGGGGGCATTCCTGCTCGTCATCTCCGACACGCGCTGATGACGGAAACAACGACGTCTCGCATGTCGCATTATTTGATACATACCAGTCCAGCTTCTGGTGGACTTTATTTGTTAGCATTCATTTAGTGTTGCTTGGGTACCAATGAGAGTTGGAACACGGTGTCCTCGGACATACCAAGAACACAGGACAGCGACCCAGCGAGCAGTACGCGTTCGTACGCAGCGTGATCAGACGGTCATTGTCGGTCATGGTCCGTCGATGGTCGTTGTGTCCTGCTGTTGCGGCTGACCCTGTTTGAGGCTTGACGATATACATGGATATTTTTCAAACTGGTAGTCTGCGTTCGATTGACTTCCGTAACAAGGACAACCGCATGCAGTGCATCGACACGACAACCAGGCAGCGTATGGAACTCAAACCAACCTGCGTCAAGCGTACGAACGCTTATCACAGAGTTCCGGGGTATGGTGCCGCAGATTAGCAAACTCTTTGGACGATTGTCCTCAAAATCCATAGAATCTCCACGATCCTACAAAGTTCAGTGAAATCCATAGCTTCATTTGCAGCAAAGATCGCTCCTTTTTCATGCATGTATATTTGAAACACCAGCCGAAATACTTCTCAGCCTGGGCATGCACACAGTAAGTATGTAAGATCATATTCATGCTGTCTTGAGATGCTCTTAAAATTGCGCAGGTTCCACATCCTTGATCGACTCTCAGATCGCTTGAATGTTGCTGGCAGGCAGCATCCTGGCTACCTGAGCAGAGCGCCTATGCAAGCATAATGACAGCAAGCAGGGAGCAACTTCCTGTCCATGTGGTGCCTGCTTTCCGCTCAGTCTCTGGCAGGCCACACGATCCATCGACAGATGCTGGCGTGCGGTACTTCAGCAACAAGCCCTCGTGTTTTGAGTCTCCCATAATTGAGGGCTGCGAGTCTCCATATCGATCGCCAGATTGTTCGCCATCACGGGGCTCACTGCTCAACCCAGCGATGCAGTCGCCGTGGATGGTCTCCAGATGGGACGACAGCAGCGACCTGAAGGACGTGATGACTTTACCTTTCATCCCAATGCCGCCCAGCACCCCTGCATCGAAGCGCATTCTTCAGAGCCCAAATCGGCTACAAGTATTCGGCAGTCATGACAAGGCAGAACCAGAGAAATGTACCGCGCTTACCAACCATGGTGTGCTTGCAAACGCCAAGCATGCAGGGCCAGAATTGGAACCCAGCTCGCTCCGACTTCTGTCAGACCACTCAAGTGCAAGCGCTTGGAGCGACGTACGGGGGCATCTGGGTCAGATTTCCAGCATTGGCGTGGGTGCATCGCACGCCTGCCGGGCGCGGGTCACAGCCGGTACTGCACGAAGCCGCCGCATCATCAGCTTTGCACCAGAGCCCACTGCTCTGGAATCATCCTGCCCTCATATAGGCATTAAACGGGGCCGAAGTCTGGAGGCAAAGGCAACCCGTCTGCCGTTCAACGGGATTGAGTTTGCACATTCAGGACTGGCCTCATCAGATATGAGGAGCAGGTCTGCAAGGGTCTCTACGCTGCCTTCCGGTGGCAGCAGTGCGTGGCTGTGTGACAGCCAGATTGCTCTTTTGGAGATGGACGACCACATGAGTCTTGTTCCAACTCAGGACAGCACGGAGTATCTTGCCAGCCTCATGGAAGAATCAAAGGCCCAGGACGATTGCCGCCTCAGCAACCAGGGTTCCCGTACAAGCCCTCGCCCATGTAAGTCCTTGCCCCTGCAGCTCAATAACTTGCAGGGTGCAAATGTCACAGCCGCAGAAGGATCTGGAGACGTAGTCGTGGAAGCGAAGGAGCACACTTTCAAGGTAAGGATTTCAACACTGCATACCCTTTATGCTGTAAGCAGCCTGTGGTAAGTGCATGTCAGACTGATGTCAGACTGATTGTCGATCTGCTTGGCAATGTTGACGGCTGCTGGAAGGTGTAAATGATTTTGTCTTCCTGCATCTGTACTTTCCTTCTTTGCAGGCCGATGTTATGGCAAGAGCCGCTGTGATGGTCACTGAGGCTGCTGGCGCTGAAGCAAGCAAGGACCAGGACCGTTCTTCAGAGGAAACCTTGGAGGATGAAGACGAACCTCCCATGGAGGCCACGTTGACGATGGCGGACCTTCCTGTCATGGTAACGCTCTTATTATCGTCACTCATTTCCTGTTCTTGATGCTAAACAGGATGTTGGTGTGTCAGCGTGTTTGCAAAGGGTCAGGCGGGTGGCGTAAGCTTGCCGTGCATTGCAACTTGCTTGGAAGACCAACCGATGGTGATGGCATGAACTAGCGACTTTGCCATATCCACACCACGTTTCAGGCTCATCAGCTCACTGTTTCGGCTTCACATGAAAGCTTACACCTGCAAGGACGATTGTATTATCCAGCCCATGCACGCGTACTCCTCCTCATTTTGTCCAACCGAGTACCTGCCACGGAAAGATGGTGTTGCTCGGTCTTGCCCCTTGGTAGCTCTGTGATGTCAGTCGTCGTCTGTCTTGCAATCAAGTCATTTGTTCTACGAAGTAAAGTTCCCTGCGCATAGCATCAACTCTCAAGTACCGCAGAGCAAAAAGTCGCTGGATGTGGACTGGTCACCTATGCTATCTCGCCTTGGTCGCTCTCGTCGGAAGAGAGTACCGAACGATGCAAAAGGCGATCCCTGCTCCAGGTCGTCTGTCTACAAAGGAGTCACCCGGCACAAGCGCAGTGGAAGGTGCGCTGGCATAGAACGTCTCGAAAGCTCCTTTCCATCACTGCCAAGGTGGCGGTGCCTCGTAAGCATGCATTTGCAATTGTAGGATTGCTATTTTTTGGAGGATCAGATGCGCATGCAGCGGCAAACATTGAGCCAATATTTGCCACATTTTCCATTGTTGACCTTCTGTATTCTTTGCACTTCAGTGTGCAGAACTCTGTCGCAAGGCATGACGGTTTGCACTTGACGGTGAGGAAAATGCTGTTCGTAAACCTACAATCAAGTCTCTTTTTCTGATTTATGTACATCCATTGTCTTGATGTGTGGCTTGGTTGGGCCGTGTTGGTGTCTTGGAAACGTGGTCATTGACAGCAACTGGGCCCAGGCTTGAATGCAGACCTAGCGTCCCTGGTAAATGACTCTCCTTGTTTATGCTCAGGTGGAAGCACACCTCTGGGTGAAAGAGCTGGGCAAGCAGATGTACTTGGGAGGGTACGAGGACGCCCAATCTGCTGCCGAGGCGTACGACGTGGTGCTCCTCAAGTGCAAAGGCAGCAATGCCAGTACCAACTTTCCCTTGGAGAGCTACAGCGAACTGCTCGAATGCTTGAACCTTATTCCCGTCATGGAGCTCATTATGTCGGTACGGAGGCAGAGCCAGGGCTTCTCACGGGGTTCATCCATTTACCGAGGAGTCACCAATCATCCATCTGGTGCGCCGCACTTTGTTCTGCGCATCTGCATGGACAGCGGTCCTAATATTCTGTGCACACTGCCTTGAGGTACACAAGCAGCTGCCCAGGTGGGAAGTACATTTATGAATGAAGGAGTAACCTTCCTTCACATGATCACACATGATCGCTGCGCTCTTTACGCCGTCCAGTGATGCGGTAGTTCACATACAATACCAGGTGTGGAGCACTGCAGCCAAGTTCGTGATATTTTATGTACAGTCAATACGTAGCCCTGCAGCCCAGACTTCTCATGTGTCAAATATGCGAGAGTCCACACACAACTTGCTGAATTTGCCAGCCGAGATGACAGAAGAATCGCAGTACATCATCATTGCATGTGTGGAAAGCAACATGTGGCCGTGCAGGTCGGTGGGAATCACGGGTGGGCATCCCAGGTTCAAAGCACATCTATCTTGGGCTGTTTGCATGCGAGAAGGATGCAGCTGTGGCATACGACCAGGCAGTGGTGAGGCTTCGGGGTGAGAGTGCCATCACCAACTTCCCCGTCAGCAGCTACAGCAAGTGCCTGGAAGCTCACAAGGCGACGGCAGCCATGCGCGCATCTCACACTTTGGGTGATGCCAGCCAACTGCCCAGGGTATGTTTCCCACACCTTTGCCCTGCCAGTGTGCCTACACCTGCAAATGTGCTCCTTGGCCCAGCAATCGAGTTCAGCTGACACATTCGATTGACAGAGGCGCCGATACACCCTGGAACCCAAGCAAGCGAAATACATGTGACTCCATGTGCGAGGGCGGCAAACGTGGGGTTGCACATAATCATGGAATGCTCACAAATGTCAGCGGACAGCTTGAATCGGGGCAAATCCTGGAATTGCTCCTCATCAGATAGGCTTTGCAGGCAAATGGCAGGGCAGCAGCTCTCAGGCATAGCAATTCGGCTCTCAACAACCACCAGTTTGAGCGCTTCATCAAACTGGGTGAGCTCCCAAACATGTCAGATGGAACATTTTCCCCCACAGGTGCCACTACTAGCTCCCACGAAAAAGCAGCCATCGCACCACCCGCACCCCGTCCAGAGCGCCGCACAGCTCTTTTGGCGAAGCGCAAGTGGAGGGCCGAGGCGGAAGCTGACAGCAGTGCAGAGGACAGTGAGGTGGAGCTGTCAGACTAGATCAGTACGTGCCATGTGGGGAGCTGATAAGTCATTATAGTATGGCATCTTCTCTCATCGCGCTTGAAGTCCCTGATGCGTCTCGAGGTCTCAGCTGCATCATTCCCTTGC